>NW_028241372.1:0-50597 GCF_964263255.1 Lissotriton vulgaris | reverse complement strand
GATGGGGGGGTGTTATCTCTTTTGTCGAAAATCAGCAGTTTTTGCTCGAACATTAAATGCCTCCAAATGGTATTTAATTAACTTCCCGAGCCCCTGGAAGCATGAAAATCACTTTAAACATGCTAATTTTAGCTCTAACACTGATGATCCACCTACAAATGTGAACTGACGTTCAAAAATAAAACATTTGAAAACGGACCATTTTCCACATTTCTGAAGCATGACGTAATGGGGGGGTGTTATCTCTTTTGTCGAAAATCAGCCGTTTTTGCTCGAACATTAAATGCCTCCAAATGGTATTTAATTAACTTCCCGGGGTGAAGAAACCCTTTTTGAGAACTCAGAGTGAGTAAATTGGCCATTTTCATGCACTTTTAACCATTCCATAAATCTTGTGTTTTGGGCCCCTGGAAGCATGAAAATCACTTTAAACATGCTAATTTTAGCTCTAACACTGATGATCCACCTACAAATGTGAACTGACGTTCAAAAATAAAACATTTGAAAACGGACCATTTTCCACATTTCTGAAGCATGACGTAATGGGGGGGTGTTATCTCTTTTGTCGAAAATCAGCCGTTTTTGCTCGAACATTAAATGCCTCCAAATGGTATTTAATTAACTTCCGGAGCCCCTGGAAGCATGAAAATCACTTTAAACATGCTAATTTTAGCTCTAACACTGATGATCCACCTACAAATGTGAACTGACGTTCAAAAATAAAACATTTGAAAACGGACCATTTTCCACATTTCTGAAGCATGACGTAATGGGGGGGTGTTATCTCTTTTGTCGAAAATCAGCCGTTTTTGCTCGAACATTAAATGCCTCCAAATGGTATTTAATTAACTTCCCGAGCCCCTGGAAGCATGAAAATCACTTTAAACATGCTAATTTTAGCTCTAACACTGATGATCCACCTACAAATGTGAACTGACGTTCAAAAATAAAACATTTGAAAACGGACCATTTTCCACATTTCTGAAGCATGACGTAATGGGGGGGTGTTATCTCTTTTGTCGAAAATCAGCCGTTTTTGCTCGAACATTAAATGCCTCCAAATGGTATTTATTTCACTTCCCGAGCCCCTGGAAGCATGAAAATCACTTTAAACATGCTAATTTTAGCTCTAACACTGATGACCCACCTACAAATGTGAACTGACGTTCAAAAATAAAACATTTGAAAACGGACCATTTTCCACATTTCTGAAGCATGACGTAATGGGGGGGTGTTATCTCTTTTGTCGAAAATCAGCCGTTTTTGCTCGAACATTAAATGCCTCCAAAGGGTATTTAATTAACTTCCCGAGCCCCTGGAAGCATGAAAATCACTTTAAACATGCTAATTTTAGCTCTAACACTGATGATCCACCTACAAATGTGAACTGACGTTCAAAAATAAAACATTTGAAAACGGACCATTTTCCACATTTCTGAAGCATGACGTAATGGGGGGGTGTTATCTCTTTTGTCGAAAATCAGCCGTTTTTGCTCGAATATTAAATGCCTCCAAATGGTATTTAATTAACTTCCCGGGGTGAAGAAACCCTTTTTGAGAACTCAGAGTGAGTAAATTGGCCATTTTCATGCACTTTTAACCATTCCATAAATCTTGTGTTTTGGGCCCCTGGAAGCATGAAAATCACTTTAAACATGCTAATTTTAGCTCTAACACTGATGATCCATCTACAAATGTGAACTGACGTTCAAAAATAAAACATTTGAAAACGGACCATTTTCCACATTTCTGAAGCATGACGTAATGGGGGGGTGTTATCTCTTTTGTCGAAAATCAGCCATTTTTGCTCGAACATTAAATGCCTCCAAATGGTATTTAATTAACTTCCCGAGCCCCTGGAAGCATGAAAATCACTTTAAACATGCTAATTTTAGCTCTAACACTGATGATCCACCTACAAATGTGAACTGACGTTCAAAAATAAAACATTTGAAAACGGACCATTTTCCACATTTCTGAAGCATGACGTAATGGGGGGGTGTTATCTCTTTGGTCGAAAATCAGCCGTTTTTGCTCGAACATTAAATGCCTCCAAATGGTATTTAATTCACTTCCCGAGCCCCTGGAAGCATGAAAATCACTTTAAACATGCTAATTTTAGCTCTAACACTGATGATCCACCTACAAATGTGAACTGACGTTCAAAAATAAAACATTTGAAAACGGACCATTTTCCACATTTCTGAAGCATGACGTAATGGGGGGGTGTTATCTCTTTTGTCGAAAATCAGCCGTTTTTGCTCGAACATTAAATGCCTCCAAATGGTATTTATTTCACTTCCCGAGCCCCTGGAAGCATGAAAATCACTTTAAACATGCTAATTTTAGCTCTAACACTGATGATCCACCTACAAATGTGAACTGACGTTCAAAAATAAAACATTTGAAAACGGACCATTTTCCACATTTCTGAAGCATGACGTAATGGGGGGGTGTTATCTCTTTTGTCGAAAATCAGCCGTTTTTGCTCGAACATTAAATGCCTCCAAATGGTATTTAATTCACTTCCCGAGCCCCTGGAAGCATGAAAATCACTTTAAACATGCTAATTTTAGCTCTAACACAGAGGATCCACCTACAAATGTGAACTGACGTTCAAAAATAAAACATTTGAAAACGGACCATTTTCCACATTTCTGAAGCATGACGTAATGGGGGGGTTTTATCTCTTTTGTCGAAAATCAGCCGTTTTTGCTCGAACAATAAATGCCTCCAAATGGTATTTATTTCACTTCCCGAGCCCCTGGAAGCATGAAAATCACTTTAAACATGCTAATTTTAGCTCTAACACTGATGATCCACCTACAAATGTGAACTGACGTTCAAAAATAAAACATTTGAAAACGGACCATTTTCCACATTTCTGAAGCATGACGTAATGGGGGGTGTTATCTCTTTTGTCGAAAATCAGCCGTTTTTGCTCGAACATTAAATGCCTCCAAATGGTATTTAATTCACTTCCCGAGCCCCTGGAAGCATGAAAATCACTTTAAACATGCTAATTTTAGCTCTAACACTGATGATCCACCTACAAATGTGAACTGACGTTCAAAAATAAAACATTTGAAAACGGACCATTTTCCACATTTCTGAAGCATGACGTGATGGGGGGGTGTTATCTCTTTTGTTGAAAATCAGCCGTTTTTGCTCGAACATTAAATGCCTCCAAATGGTATTTAATTAACTTCCCGAGCCCCTGGAAGCATGAAAATCACTTTAAACATGCTAATTTTAGCTCTAACACTGATGATCCACCTACAAATGTGAACTGACGTTCAAAAATAAAACATTTGAAAACGGACCATTTTCCACATTTCTGAAGCATGACGTAATGGGGGGGTGTTATCTCTTTTGTCGAAAATCAGCCGTTTTTGCTCGAACATTAAATGCCTCCAAATGGTATTTAATTAACTTCCCGGGGTGAAGAAACCCTTTTTGAGAACTCAGAGTGAGTAAATTGGCCATTTTCATGCACTTTTAACCATTCCATAAATCTTGTGTTTTGGGCCCCTGGAAGCATGAAAATCACTTTAAACATGCTAATTTTAGCTCTAACACTGATGATCCACCTACAAATGTGAACTGACGTTCAAAAATAAAACATTTGAAAACGGACCATTTTCCACATTTCTGAAGCATGACGTAATGGGGGGGTGTTATCTCTTTTGTCGAAAATCAGCCGTTTTTGCTCGAACATTAAATGCCTCCAAATGGTATTTAATTAACTTCCCGAGCCCCTGGAAGCATGAAAATCACTTTAAACATGCTAATTTTAGCTCTAACACTGATGATCCACCTACAAATGTGAACTGACGTTCAAAAATAAAACATTTGAAAACGGACCATTTTCAAATTTCTGAAGCATGACGTAATGGGGGGGGTGTTATCTCTTTTGTCGAAAATCAGCCGTTTTTGCTCGAACATTAAATGCCTCCAAATGGTATTTAATTAACTTCCCGGGGTGAAGAAACCCTTTTTGAGAACTCAGAGTGAGTAAATTGGCCATTTTCATGCACTTTTAACCATTCCATTAATCTTGTGTTTTGGGCCCCTGGAAGCATGAAAATCACTTTAAACATGCTAATTTTAGCTCTAACACTGATGATCCACCTACAAATGTGAACTGACGTTCAAAAATAAAACATTTGAAAACGGACCATTTTCCACATTTCTGAAGCATGACGTAATGGGGGGGGTGTTATCTCTTTTGTCGAAAATCAGCCGTTTTTGCTCGAACATTAAATGCCTCCAAATGGTATTTAATTAACTTCCCGAGCCCCTGGAAGCATGAAAATCACTTTAAACATGCTAATTTTAGCTCTAACACTGATGATCCACCTACAAATGTGAACTGACGTTCAAAAATAAAACATTTGAAAACGGACCATTTTCCATATTTCTGAAGCATGACGTAATGGGGGGTGTTATCTCTTTTGTCGAAAATCAGCCGTTTTTGCTCGAACATTAAATGCCTCCAAATGGTATTTAATTAACTTCCCGGGGTGAAGAAACCCTTTTTGAGAACTCAGAGTGAGTAAATTGGCCATTTTCATGCACTTTTAACCATTCCATAAATCTTGTGTTTTGGGCCCCTGGAAGCATGAAAATCACTTTAAACATGCTAATTTTAGGTCTAACACTGATGATCCACCTACAAATGTGAACTGACGTTCAAAAATAAAACATTTGAAAACGGACCATTTTCCACATTTCTGAAGCATGACGTAATGGGGGGGTGTTATCTCTTTTGTCGAAAATCAGCCGTTTTTGCTCGAACATTAAATGCCTCCAAATGGTATTTAATTCACTTCCCGAGCCCCTGGAAGCATGAAAATCACTTTAAACATGCTAATTTTAGCTCTAACACTGATGATCCACCTACAAATGTGAACTGACGTTCAAAAATAAAACATTTGAAAACGGACCATTTTCCACATTTCTGAAGCATGACGTGATGGGGGGGTGTTATCTCTTTTGTTGAAAATCAGCCGTTTTTGCTCGAACATTAAATGCCTCCAAATGGTATTTAATTAACTTCCCGAGCCCCTGGAAGCATGAAAATCACTTTAAACATGCTAATTTTAGCTCTAACACTGATGATCCACCTACAAATGTGAACTGACGTTCAAAAATAAAACATTTGAAAACGGACCATTTTCCACATTTCTGAAGCATGACGTAATGGGGGGGTGTTATCTCTTTTGTCGAAAATCAGCCGTTTTTGCTCGAACATTAAATGCCTCCAAATGGTATTTAATTAACTTCCCGGGGTGAAGAAACCCTTTTTGAGAACTCAGAGTGAGTAAATTGGCCATTTTCATGCACTTTTAACCATTCCATAAATCTTGTGTTTTGGGCCCCTGGAAGCATGAAAATCACTTTAAACATGCTAATTTTAGCTCTAACACTGATGATCCACCTACAAATGTGAACTGACGTTCAAAAATAAAACATTTGAAAACGGACCATTTTCCACATTTCTGAAGCATGACGTAATGGGGGGGTGTTATCTCTTTTGTCGAAAATCAGCCGTTTTTGCTCGAACATTAAATGCCTCCAAATGGTATTTAATTAACTTCCCGAGCCCCTGGAAGCATGAAAATCACTTTAAACATGCTAATTTTAGCTCTAACACTGATGATCCACCTACAAATGTGAACTGACGTTCAAAAATAAAACATTTGAAAACGGACCATTTTCAAATTTCTGAAGCATGACGTAATGGGGGGGGTGTTATCTCTTTTGTCGAAAATCAGCCGTTTTTGCTCGAACATTAAATGCCTCCAAATGGTATTTAATTAACTTCCCGGGGTGAAGAAACCCTTTTTGAGAACTCAGAGTGAGTAAATTGGCCATTTTCATGCACTTTTAACCATTCCATTAATCTTGTGTTTTGGGCCCCTGGAAGCATGAAAATCACTTTAAACATGCTAATTTTAGCTCTAACACTGATGATCCACCTACAAATGTGAACTGACGTTCAAAAATAAAACATTTGAAAACGGACCATTTTCCACATTTCTGAAGCATGACGTAATGGGGGGGGTGTTATCTCTTTTGTCGAAAATCAGCCGTTTTTGCTCGAACATTAAATGCCTCCAAATGGTATTTAATTAACTTCCCGAGCCCCTGGAAGCATGAAAATCACTTTAAACATGCTAATTTTAGCTCTAACACTGATGATCCACCTACAAATGTGAACTGACGTTCAAAAATAAAACATTTGAAAACGGACCATTTTCCATATTTCTGAAGCATGACGTAATGGGGGGTGTTATCTCTTTTGTCGAAAATCAGCCGTTTTTGCTCGAACATTAAATGCCTCCAAATGGTATTTAATTAACTTCCCGGGGTGAAGAAACCCTTTTTGAGAACTCAGAGTGAGTAAATTGGCCATTTTCATGCACTTTTAACCATTCCATAAATCTTGTGTTTTGGGCCCCTGGAAGCATGAAAATCACTTTAAACATGCTAATTTTAGGTCTAACACTGATGATCCACCTACAAATGTGAACTGACGTTCAAAAATAAAACATTTGAAAACGGACCATTTTCCACATTTCTGAAGCATGACGTAATGGGGGGGTGTTATCTCTTTTGTCGAAAATCAGCCGTTTTTGCTCGAACATTAAATGCCTCCAAATGGTATTTAATTAACTTCCCGGGGTGAAGAAACCCTTTTTGAGAACTCAGAGTGAGTAAATTGGCCATTTTCATGCACTTTTAACCATTCCATAAATCTTGTGTTTTGGGCCCCTGGAAGCATGAAAATCACTTTAAACATGCTAATTTTAGCTCTAACACTGATGATCCACCTACAAATGTGAACTGACGTTCAAAAATAAAACATTTGAAAACGGACCATTTTCCACATTTCTGAAGCATGACGTAATGGGGGGGTGTTATCTCTTTTGTCGAAAATCAGCCGTTTTTGCTCGAACATTAAATGCCTCCAAATGGTATTTAATTAACTTCCCGAGCCCCTGGAAGCATGAAAATCACTTTAAACATGCTAATTTTAGCTCTAAAACTGATGATCCACCTACAAATGTGAACTGACGTTCAAAAATAAAACATTTGAAAACGGACCATTTTCCACATTTCTGAAGCATGACGTAATGGGGGGGTGTTATCTCTTTTGTCGAAAATCAGCCGTTTTTGCTCGAACATTAAATGCCTCCAAATGGTATTTAATTAACTTCCCGGGGTGAAGAAACCCTTTTTGAGAACTCAGAGTGAGTAAATTGGCCATTTTCATGCACTTTTAACCATTCCATAAATCTTGTGTTTTGGGCCCCTGGAAGCATGAAAATCACTTTAAACATGCTAATTTTAGCTCTAACACTGATGATCCACCTACAAATGTGAACTGACGTTCAAAAATAAAACATTTGAAAACGGACCATTTTCCACATTTCTGAAGCATGACGTAATGGGGGGGTGTTATCTCTTTTGTCGAAAATCAGCCGTTTTTGCTCGAACATTAAATGCCTCCAAATGGTATTTAATTAACTTCCCGAGCCCCTGGAAGCATGAAAATCACTTTAAACATGCTAATTTTAGCTCTAACACTGATGATCCACCTACAAATGTGAACTGACGTTCAAAAATAAAACATTTGAAAACGGACCATTTTCCACATTTCTGAAGCATGACGTAATAGGGTGGTGTTATCTCTTTTGTCGAAAATCAGCCATTTTTGCTCGAACATTAAATGCCTCCAAATGGTATTTAATTAACTTCCCGGGGTGAAGAAACCCTTTTTGAGAACTCAGAGTGAGTAAATTGGCCATTTTCATGCACTTTTAACCATTCCATAAATCTTGTGTTTTGTGCCCCTGGAAGCATGAAAATCACTTTAAACATGCTAATTTTAGCTCTAACACTGATGATCCACCTACAAATGTGAACTGACGTTCAAAAATAAAACATTTGAAAACGGACCATTTTCCACATTTCTGAAGCATGACGTAATGGGGGGGTGTTATCTCTTTTGTCGAAAATCAGCCGTTTTTGCTCGAACATTAAATGCCTCCAAATGGTATTTAATTAACTTCCGGAGCCCCTGGAAGCATGAAAATCACTTTAAACATGCTAATTTTAGCTCTAACACTGATGATCCACCTACAAATGTGAACTGACGTTCAAAAATAAAACATTTGAAAATGGACCATTTTCCACATTTCTGAAGCATGACGTAATGGGGGGGTGTTATCTCTTTTGTCGAAAATCAGCCGTTTTTGCTCGAACATTAAATGCCTCCAAATGGTATTTAATTAACTTCCCGAGCCCCTGGAAGCATGAAAATCACTTTAAACATGCTAATTTTAGCTCTAACACTGATGATCCACCTACAAATGTGAACTGACGTTCAAAAATAAAACATTTGAAAACGGACCATTTTCCACATTTCTGAAGCATGACGTAATAGGGTGGTGTTATCTCTTTTGTCGAAAATCAGCCATTTTTGCTCGAACATTAAATGCCTCCAAATGGTATTTAATTAACTTCCCGGGGTGAAGAAACCCTTTTTGAGAACTCAGAGTGAGTAAATTGGCCATTTTCATGCACTTTTAACCATTCCATAAATCTTGTGTTTTGTGCCCCTGGAAGCATGAAAATCACTTTAAACATGCTAATTTTAGCTCTAACACTGATGATCCACCTACAAATGTGAACTGACGTTCAAAAATAAAACATTTGAAAACGGACCATTTTCCACATTTCTGAAGCATGACGTAATGGGGGGGTGTTATCTCTTTTGTCGAAAATCAGCCGTTTTTGCTCGAACATTAAATGCCTCCAAATGGTATTTAATTAACTTCCGGAGCCCCTGGAAGCATGAAAATCACTTTAAACATGCTAATTTTAGCTCTAACACTGATGATCCACCTACAAATGTGAACTGACGTTCAAAAATAAAACATTTGAAAATGGACCATTTTCCACATTTCTGAAGCATGACGTAATGGGGGGGTGTTATCTCTTTTGTCGAAAATCAGCCGTTTTTGCTCGAACATTAAATGCCTCCAAATGGTATTTAATTAACTTCCCGAGCCCCCGGAAGCATGAAAATCACTTTAAACATGCTAATTTTAGCTCTAACACTGATGATCCACCTACAAATGTGAACTGACGTTCAAAAATAAAACATTTGAAAACGGACCATTTTCCACATTTCTGAAGCATGACGTAATGGGGGGGTGTTATCTCTTTTGTCGAAAATCAGCCGTTTTTGCTCGAACATTAAATGCCTCCAAATGGTATTTAATTAACTTCCCGAGCCCCTGGAAGCATGAAAATCACTTTAAACATGCTAATTTTAGCTCTAACACTGATGATCCACCTACAAATGTGAACTGACGTTCAAAAATAAAACATTTGAAAACGGACCATTTTCCACATTTCTGAAGTATGACGTAATGGGGGGGGTGCTATCTCTTTTGTCGAAAATCAGCCGTTTTTGCTCGAACATTAAATGCCTCCAAATGGTATTTATTTCACTTCCCGAGCCCCTGGAAGCATGAAAATCACTTTAAACATGCTAATTTTAGCTCTAACACTGATGATCCACCTACAAATGTGAACTGACGTTCAAAAATAAAACATTTGAAAACGGACCATTTTCCACATTTCTCAAGCATGACGTAATGGGGGGGGTGTTATCTCTTTTGTCGAAAATCAGCCGTTTTTGCTCGAACATTAAATGCCTCCAAATGGTATTTAATTCACTTCCCGAGCCCCTGGAAGCATCAAAATCACTTTAAACATGCTAATTTTAGCTCTAACACTGATGATCCACCTACAAATGTGAACTGACGTTCAAAAATAAAACATTTGAAAACGGACCATTTTCCACATTTCTGAAGCATGACGTAATGGGGGGGTGTTATCTCTTTTGTCGAAAATCAGCCGTTTTTGCTCGAACATTAAATGCCTCCAAATGGTATTTATTTCACTTCCCGGAGTGAAGAAACCCTTTTTGAGAACTCAGAGTGAGTAAATTGGCCATTTTCATGCACTTTTAACCATTCCATTATTCTTGTGTTTTGGGCCCCTGGAAGCATGAAAATCACTTTAAACATGCGAATTTTAGCTCTAACACTGATTATCCACCTACAAATGTGAACTGACGTTCAAAAATAAAACATTTGAAAACGGACCATTTTCCACATTTCTGAAGCATGACGTAATGGGGGGGTGTTATCTCTTTTGTCGAAAATCAGCCGTTTTTGCTCGAATATTAAATGCCTCCAAATGGTATTTAATTAACTTCCCGGGGTGAAGAAACCCTTTTTGAGAACTCAGAGTGAGTAAATTGGCCATTTTCATGCACTTTTAACCATTCCATAAATCTTGTGTTTTGGGCCCCTGGAAGCATGAAAATCACTTTAAACATGCTAATTTTAGCTCTAACACTGATGATCCATCTACAAATGTGAACTGACGTTCAAAAATAAAACATTTGAAAACGGACCATTTTCCACATTTCTGAAGCATGACGTAATGGGGGGGTGTTATCTCTTTTGTCGAAAATCAGCCGTTTTTGCTCGAACATTAAATGCCTCCAAATGGTATTTATTTCACTTCCCGAGCCCCTGGAAGCATGAAAATCACTTTAAACATGCTAATTTTAGCTCTAACACTGATGATCCACCTACAAATGTGAACTGACGTTCAAAAATAAAACATTTGAAAACGGACCATTTTCCACATTTCTGAAGCATGATGTAATGGGGGGGTGTTATCTCTTTTGTCGAAAATCAGCCGTTTTTGCTCGAACATTAAATGCCTCCAAATGGTATTTAATTCACTTCCCGAGCCCCTGGAAGCATGAAAATCACTTTAAACATGCTAATTTTAGCTCTAACACTGATGATCCACCTACAAATGTGAACTGACGTTCAAAAATAAAACATTTGAAAACGGACCATTTTCCACATTTCTGAAGCATGACGTGATGGGGGGGTGTTATCTCTTTTGTCGAAAATCAGCAGTTTTTGCTCGAACATTAAATGCCTCCAAATGGTATTTAATTAACTTCCCGAGCCCCTGGAAGCATGAAAATCACTTTAAACATGCTAATTTTAGCTCTAACACTGATGATCCACCTACAAATGTGAACTGACGTTCAAAAATAAAACATTTGAAAACGGACCATTTTCCACATTTCTGAAGCATGACGTAATGGGGGGGTGTTATCTCTTTTGTCGAAAATCAGCCGTTTTTGCTCGAACATTAAATGCCTCCAAATGGTATTTAATTAACTTCCCGGGGTGAAGAAACCCTTTTTGAGAACTCAGAGTGAGTAAATTGGCCATTTTCATGCACTTTTAACCATTCCATAAATCTTGTGTTTTGGGCCCCTGGAAGCATGAAAATCACTTTAAACATGCTAATTTTAGCTCTAACACTGATGATCCACCTACAAATGTGAACTGACGTTCAAAAATAAAACATTTGAAAACGGACCATTTTCCACATTTCTGAAGCATGACGTAATGGGGGGGTGTTATCTCTTTTGTCGAAAATCAGCCGTTTTTGCTCGAACATTAAATGCCTCCAAATGGTATTTAATTAACTTCCGGAGCCCCTGGAAGCATGAAAATCACTTTAAACATGCTAATTTTAGCTCTAACACTGATGATCCACCTACAAATGTGAACTGACGTTCAAAAATAAAACATTTGAAAACGGACCATTTTCCACATTTCTGAAGCATGACGTAATGGGGGGGTGTTATCTCTTTTGTCGAAAATCAGCCGTTTTTGCTCGAACATTAAATGCCTCCAAATGGTATTTAATTAACTTCCCGAGCCCCTGGAAGCATGAAAATCACTTTAAACATGCTAATTTTAGCTCTAACACTGATGATCCACCTACAAATGTGAACTGACGTTCAAAAATAAAACATTTGAAAACGGACCATTTTCCACATTTCTGAAGCATGACGTAATGGGGGGGTGTTATCTCTTTTGTCGAAAATCAGCCGTTTTTGCTCGAACATTAAATGCCTCCAAATGGTATTTATTTCACTTCCCGAGCCCCTGGAAGCATGAAAATCACTTTAAACATGCTAATTTTAGCTCTAACACTGATGACCCACCTACAAATGTGAACTGACGTTCAAAAATAAAACATTTGAAAACGGACCATTTTCCACATTTCTGAAGCATGACGTAATGGGGGGGTGTTATCTCTTTTGTCGAAAATCAGCCGTTTTTGCTCGAACATTAAATGCCTCCAAAGGGTATTTAATTAACTTCCCGAGCCCCTGGAAGCATGAAAATCACTTTAAACATGCTAATTTTAGCTCTAACACTGATGATCCACCTACAAATGTGAACTGACGTTCAAAAATAAAACATTTGAAAACGGACCATTTTCCACATTTCTGAAGCATGACGTAATGGGGGGGTGTTATCTCTTTTGTCGAAAATCAGCCGTTTTTGCTCGAATATTAAATGCCTCCAAATGGTATTTAATTAACTTCCCGGGGTGAAGAAACCCTTTTTGAGAACTCAGAGTGAGTAAATTGGCCATTTTCATGCACTTTTAACCATTCCATAAATCTTGTGTTTTGGGCCCCTGGAAGCATGAAAATCACTTTAAACATGCTAATTTTAGCTCTAACACTGATGATCCATCTACAAATGTGAACTGACGTTCAAAAATAAAACATTTGAAAACGGACCATTTTCCACATTTCTGAAGCATGACGTAATGGGGGGGTGTTATCTCTTTTGTCGAAAATCAGCCATTTTTGCTCGAACATTAAATGCCTCCAAATGGTATTTAATTAACTTCCCGAGCCCCTGGAAGCATGAAAATCACTTTAAACATGCTAATTTTAGCTCTAACACTGATGATCCACCTACAAATGTGAACTGACGTTCAAAAATAAAACATTTGAAAACGGACCATTTTCCACATTTCTGAAGCATGACGTAATGGGGGGGTGTTATCTCTTTGGTCGAAAATCAGCCGTTTTTGCTCGAACATTAAATGCCTCCAAATGGTATTTAATTCACTTCCCGAGCCCCTGGAAGCATGAAAATCACTTTAAACATGCTAATTTTAGCTCTAACACTGATGATCCACCTACAAATGTGAACTGACGTTCAAAAATAAAACATTTGAAAACGGACCATTTTCCACATTTCTGAAGCATGACGTAATGGGGGGGTGTTATCTCTTTTGTCGAAAATCAGCCGTTTTTGCTCGAACATTAAATGCCTCCAAATGGTATTTATTTCACTTCCCGAGCCCCTGGAAGCATGAAAATCACTTTAAACATGCTAATTTTAGCTCTAACACTGATGATCCACCTACAAATGTGAACTGACGTTCAAAAATAAAACATTTGAAAACGGACCATTTTCCACATTTCTGAAGCATGACGTAATGGGGGGGTGTTATCTCTTTTGTCGAAAATCAGCCGTTTTTGCTCGAACATTAAATGCCTCCAAATGGTATTTAATTCACTTCCCGAGCCCCTGGAAGCATGAAAATCACTTTAAACATGCTAATTTTAGCTCTAACACAGAGGATCCACCTACAAATGTGAACTGACGTTCAAAAATAAAACATTTGAAAACGGACCATTTTCCACATTTCTGAAGCATGACGTAATGGGGGGGTTTTATCTCTTTTGTCGAAAATCAGCCGTTTTTGCTCGAACAATAAATGCCTCCAAATGGTATTTATTTCACTTCCCGAGCCCCTGGAAGCATGAAAATCACTTTAAACATGCTAATTTTAGCTCTAACACTGATGATCCACCTACAAATGTGAACTGACGTTCAAAAATAAAACATTTGAAAACGGACCATTTTCCACATTTCTGAAGCATGACGTAATGGGGGGTGTTATCTCTTTTGTCGAAAATCAGCCGTTTTTGCTCGAACATTAAATGCCTCCAAATGGTATTTAATTCACTTCCCGAGCCCCTGGAAGCATGAAAATCACTTTAAACATGCTAATTTTAGCTCTAACACTGATGATCCACCTACAAATGTGAACTGACGTTCAAAAATAAAACATTTGAAAACGGACCATTTTCCACATTTCTGAAGCATGACGTGATGGGGGGGTGTTATCTCTTTTGTTGAAAATCAGCCGTTTTTGCTCGAACATTAAATGCCTCCAAATGGTATTTAATTAACTTCCCGAGCCCCTGGAAGCATGAAAATCACTTTAAACATGCTAATTTTAGCTCTAACACTGATGATCCACCTACAAATGTGAACTGACGTTCAAAAATAAAACATTTGAAAACGGACCATTTTCCACATTTCTGAAGCATGACGTAATGGGGGGGTGTTATCTCTTTTGTCGAAAATCAGCCGTTTTTGCTCGAACATTAAATGCCTCCAAATGGTATTTAATTAACTTCCCGGGGTGAAGAAACCCTTTTTGAGAACTCAGAGTGAGTAAATTGGCCATTTTCATGCACTTTTAACCATTCCATAAATCTTGTGTTTTGGGCCCCTGGAAGCATGAAAATCACTTTAAACATGCTAATTTTAGCTCTAACACTGATGATCCACCTACAAATGTGAACTGACGTTCAAAAATAAAACATTTGAAAACGGACCATTTTCCACATTTCTGAAGCATGACGTAATGGGGGGGTGTTATCTCTTTTGTCGAAAATCAGCCGTTTTTGCTCGAACATTAAATGCCTCCAAATGGTATTTAATTAACTTCCCGAGCCCCTGGAAGCATGAAAATCACTTTAAACATGCTAATTTTAGCTCTAACACTGATGATCCACCTACAAATGTGAACTGACGTTCAAAAATAAAACATTTGAAAACGGACCATTTTCAAATTTCTGAAGCATGACGTAATGGGGGGGGTGTTATCTCTTTTGTCGAAAATCAGCCGTTTTTGCTCGAACATTAAATGCCTCCAAATGGTATTTAATTAACTTCCCGGGGTGAAGAAACCCTTTTTGAGAACTCAGAGTGAGTAAATTGGCCATTTTCATGCACTTTTAACCATTCCATTAATCTTGTGTTTTGGGCCCCTGGAAGCATGAAAATCACTTTAAACATGCTAATTTTAGCTCTAACACTGATGATCCACCTACAAATGTGAACTGACGTTCAAAAATAAAACATTTGAAAACGGACCATTTTCCACATTTCTGAAGCATGACGTAATGGGGGGGGTGTTATCTCTTTTGTCGAAAATCAGCCGTTTTTGCTCGAACATTAAATGCCTCCAAATGGTATTTAATTAACTTCCCGAGCCCCTGGAAGCATGAAAATCACTTTAAACATGCTAATTTTAGCTCTAACACTGATGATCCACCTACAAATGTGAACTGACGTTCAAAAATAAAACATTTGAAAACGGACCATTTTCCATATTTCTGAAGCATGACGTAATGGGGGGTGTTATCTCTTTTGTCGAAAATCAGCCGTTTTTGCTCGAACATTAAATGCCTCCAAATGGTATTTAATTAACTTCCCGGGGTGAAGAAACCCTTTTTGAGAACTCAGAGTGAGTAAATTGGCCATTTTCATGCACTTTTAACCATTCCATAAATCTTGTGTTTTGGGCCCCTGGAAGCATGAAAATCACTTTAAACATGCTAATTTTAGGTCTAACACTGATGATCCACCTACAAATGTGAACTGACGTTCAAAAATAAAACATTTGAAAACGGACCATTTTCCACATTTCTGAAGCATGACGTAATGGGGGGGTGTTATCTCTTTTGTCGAAAATCAGCCGTTTTTGCTCGAACATTAAATGCCTCCAAATGGTATTTAATTAACTTCCCGGGGTGAAGAAACCCTTTTTGAGAACTCAGAGTGAGTAAATTGGCCATTTTCATGCACTTTTAACCATTCCATAAATCTTGTGTTTTGGGCCCCTGGAAGCATGAAAATCACTTTAAACATGCTAATTTTAGCTCTAACACTGATGATCCACCTACAAATGTGAACTGACGTTCAAAAATAAAACATTTGAAAACGGACCATTTTCCACATTTCTGAAGCATGACGTAATGGGGGGGTGTTATCTCTTTTGTCGAAAATCAGCCGTTTTTGCTCGAACATTAAATGCCTCCAAATGGTATTTAATTAACTTCCCGAGCCCCTGGAAGCATGAAAATCACTTTAAACATGCTAATTTTAGCTCTAAAACTGATGATCCACCTACAAATGTGAACTGACGTTCAAAAATAAAACATTTGAAAACGGACCATTTTCCACATTTCTGAAGCATGACGTAATGGGGGGGTGTTATCTCTTTTGTCGAAAATCAGCCGTTTTTGCTCGAACATTAAATGCCTCCAAATGGTATTTAATTAACTTCCCGGGGTGAAGAAACCCTTTTTGAGAACTCAGAGTGAGTAAATTGGCCATTTTCATGCACTTTTAACCATTCCATAAATCTTGTGTTTTGGGCCCCTGGAAGCATGAAAATCACTTTAAACATGCTAATTTTAGCTCTAACACTGATGATCCACCTACAAATGTGAACTGACGTTCAAAAATAAAACATTTGAAAACGGACCATTTTCCACATTTCTGAAGCATGACGTAATGGGGGGGTGTTATCTCTTTTGTCGAAAATCAGCCGTTTTTGCTCGAACATTAAATGCCTCCAAATGGTATTTAATTAACTTCCCGGGGTGAAGAAACCCTTTTTGAGAACTCAGAGTGAGTAAATTGGCCATTTTCATGCACTTTTAACCATTCCATAAATCTTGTGTTTTGTGCCCCTGGAAGCATGAAAATCACTTTAAACATGCTAATTTTAGCTCTAACACTGATGATCCACCTACAAATGTGAACTGACGTTCAAAAATAAAACATTTGAAAACGGACCATTTTCCACATTTCTGAAGCATGACGTAATGGGGGGGTGTTATCTCTTTTGTCGAAAATCAGCCGTTTTTGCTCGAACATTAAATGCCTCCAAATGGTATTTAATTAACTTCCGGAGCCCCTGGAAGCATGAAAATCACTTTAAACATGCTAATTTTAGCTCTAACACTGATGATCCACCTACAAATGTGAACTGACGTTCAAAAATAAAACATTTGAAAATGGACCATTTTCCACATTTCTGAAGCATGACGTAATGGGGGGGTGTTATCTCTTTTGTCGAAAATCAGCCGTTTTTGCTCGAACATTAAATGCCTCCAAATGGTATTTAATTAACTTCCCGAGCCCCTGGAAGCATGAAAATCACTTTAAACATGCTAATTTTAGCTCTAACACTGATGATCCACCTACAAATGTGAACTGACGTTCAAAAATAAAACATTTGAAAACGGACCATTTTCCACATTTCTGAAGCATGACGTAATAGGGTGGTGTTATCTCTTTTGTCGAAAATCAGCCATTTTTGCTCGAACATTAAATGCCTCCAAATGGTATTTAATTAACTTCCCGGGGTGAAGAAACCCTTTTTGAGAACTCAGAGTGAGTAAATTGGCCATTTTCATGCACTTTTAACCATTCCATAAATCTTGTGTTTTGTGCCCCTGGAAGCATGAAAATCACTTTAAACATGCTAATTTTAGCTCTAACACTGATGATCCACCTACAAATGTGAACTGACGTTCAAAAATAAAACATTTGAAAACGGACCATTTTCCACATTTCTGAAGCATGACGTAATGGGGGGGTGTTATCTCTTTTGTCGAAAATCAGCCGTTTTTGCTCGAACATTAAATGCCTCCAAATGGTATTTAATTAACTTCCGGAGCCCCTGGAAGCATGAAAATCACTTTAAACATGCTAATTTTAGCTCTAACACTGATGATCCACCTACAAATGTGAACTGACGTTCAAAAATAAAACATTTGAAAATGGACCATTTTCCACATTTCTGAAGCATGACGTAATGGGGGGGTGTTATCTCTTTTGTCGAAAATCAGCCGTTTTTGCTCGAACATTAAATGCCTCCAAATGGTATTTAATTAACTTCCCGAGCCCCTGGAAGCATGAAAATCACTTTAAACATGCTAATTTTAGCTCTAACACTGATGATCCACCTACAAATGTGAACTGACGTTCAAAAATAAAACATTTGAAAACGGACCATTTTCCACATTTCTGAAGCATGACGTAATGGGGGGGTGTTATCTCTTTTGTCGAAAATCAGCCGTTTTTGCTCGAACATTAAATGCCTCCAAATGGTATTTATTTCACTTCCCGAGCCCCTGGAAGCATGAAAATCACTTTAAACATGCTAATTTTAGCTCTAACACTGATGATCCACCTACAAATGTGAACTGACGTTCAAAAATAAAACATTTGAAAACGGACCATTTTCCACATTTCTGAAGCATGACGTAATGGGGGGGTGTTATCTCTTTTGTCGAAAATCAGCCGTTTTTGCTCGAACATTAAATGCCTCCAAATGGTATTTAATTAACTTCCCGGGGTGAAGAAACCCTTTTTGAGAACTCAGAGTGAGTAAATTGGCCATTTTCATGCACTTTTAACCATTCCATAAATCTTGTGTTTTGGGCCCCTGGAAGCATGAAAATCACTTTAAACATGCTAATTTTAGCTCTAACACTGATGATCCACCTACAAATGTGAACTGATGTTCAAAAATAAAACATTTGAAAACGGACCATTTTCCACATTTCTGAAGCATGACGTAATGGGGGGGTGTTATCTCTTTTGTCGAAAATCAGCCGTTTTTGCTCGAACATTAAATGCCTCCAAATGGTATTTAATTCACTTCCCGAGCCCCTGGAAGCATGAAAATCACTTTAAACATGCTAATTTTAGCTCTAACACTGAGGATCCACCTACAAATGTGAACTGACGTTCAAAAATAAAACATTTGAAAACGGACCATTTTCCACATTTCTGAAGCATGACGTAATGGGGGGGTTTTATCTCTTTTGTCGAAAATCAGCCGTTTTTGCTCGAACATTAGATGCCTCCAAATGGTATTTATTTCACTTCCCGAGCCCCTGGAAGCATGAAAATAACTTTAAACATGCTAATTTTAGCTCTAACACTGATGATCCACCTACAAATGTGAACTGACGTTCAAAAATAAAACATTTGAAAACGGACCATTTTCCACATTTCTGAAGCATGACGTAATGGGGGGGGTGTTATCTCTTTTGTCGAAAATCAGCCGTTTTTGCTCGAACATTAAATGCCTCCAAATGGTATTTAATTCACTTCCCGAGCCCCTGGAAGCATGAAAATCACTTTAAACATGCTAATTTTAGCTTCAACACTGATGATCCACCTACAAATGTGAACTGACGTTCAAAAATAAAACATTTGAAAACGGACCATTTTCCACATTTCTGAAGCATGACGTGATGGGGGGGTGTTATCTCTTTTGTTGAAAATCAGCCGTTTTTGCTCGAACATTAAATGCCTCCAAATGGTATTTAATTAACTTCCCGAGCCCCTGGAAGCATGAAAATCACTTTAAACATGCTAATTTTAGCTCTAACACTGATGATCCACCTACAAATGTGAACTGACGTTCAAAAATAAAACATTTGAAAACGGACCATTTTCCACATTTCTGAAGCATGACGTAATGGGGGGGTGTTATCTCTTTTGTCGAAAATCAGCCGTTTTTGCTCGAACATTAAATGCCTCCAAATGGTATTTAATTAACTTCCCGGGGTGAAGAAACCCTTTTTGAGAGCTCAGAGTGAGTAAATTGGCCATTTTCATGCACTTTTAACCATTCCATAAATCTTGTGTTTTGGGCCCCTGGAAGCATGAAAATCACTTTAAACATGCTAATTTTAGCTCTAACACTGATGATCCACCTACAAATGTGAACTGACGTTCAAAAATAAAACATTTGAAAACGGACCATTTTCCACATTTCTGAAGCATGACGTAATGGGGGGGTGTTATCTCTTTTGTCGAAAATCAGCCGTTTTTGCTCGAACATTAAATGCCTCCAAATGGTATTTAATTAACTTCCCGAGCCCCTGGAAGCATGAAAATCACTTTAAACATGCTAATTTTAGCTCTAACACTGATGATCCACCTACAAATGTGAACTGACGTTCAAAAATAAAACATTTGAAAACGGACCATTTTCAAATTTCTGAAGCATGACGTAATGGGGGGGTGTTATCTCTTTTGTCGAAAATCAGCCGTTTTTGCTCGAACATTAAATGCCTCCAAATGGTATTTAATTAACTTCCCGGGGTGAAGAAACCCTTTTTGAGAACTCAGAGTGAGTAAATTGGCCATTTTCATGCACTTTTAACCATTCCATAAATCTTGTGTTTTGGGCCCCTGGAAGCATGAAAATCACTTTAAACATGCTAATTTTAGGTCTAACACTGATGATCCACCTACAAATGTGAACTGACGTTCAAAAATAAAACATTTGAAAACGGACCATTTTCCACATTTCTGAAGCATGACGTAATGGGGGGGTGTTATCTCTTTTGTCGAAAATCAGCCGTTTTTGCTCGAACATTAAATGCCTCCAAATGGTATTTAATTAACTTCCCGGGGTGAAGAAACCCTTTTTGAGAACTCAGAGTGAGTAAATTGGCCATTTTCATGCACTTTTAACCATTCCATAAATCTTGTGTTTTGGGCCCCTGGAAGCATGAAAATCACTTTAAACATGCTAATTTTAGCTCTAACACTGATGATCCACCTACAAATGTGAACTGACGTTCAAAAATAAAACATTTGAAAACGGACCATTTTCCACATTTCTGAAGCATGACGTAATGGGGGGGTGTTATCTCTTTTGTCGAAAATCAGCCGTTTTTGCTCGAACATTAAATGCCTCCAAATGGTATTTAATTAACTTCCCGAGCCCCTGGAAGCATGAAAATCACTTTAAACATGCTAATTTTAGCTCTAAAACTGATGATCCACCTACAAATGTGAACTGACGTTCAAAAATAAAACATTTGAAAACGGACCATTTTCCACATTTCTGAAGCATGACGTAATGGGGGGGTGTTATCTCTTTTGTCGAAAATCAGCCGTTTTTGCTCGAACATTAAATGCCTCCAAATGGTATTTAATTAACTTCCCGGGGTGAAGAAACCCTTTTTGAGAACTCAGAGTGAGTAAATTGGCCATTTTCATGCACTTTTAACCATTCCATAAATCTTGTGTTTTGGGCCCCTGGAAGCATGAAAATCACTTTAAACATGCTAATTTTAGCTCTAACACTGATGATCCACCTACAAATGTGAACTGACGTTCAAAAATAAAACATTTGAAAACGGACCATTTTCCACATTTCTGAAGCATGACGTAATGGGGGGGTGTTATCTCTTTTGTCGAAAATCAGCCGTTTTTGCTCGAACATTAAATGCCTCCAAATGGTATTTAATTAACTTCCGGAGCCCCTGGAAGCATGAAAATCACTTTAAACATGCTAATTTTAGCTCTAACACTGATGATCCACCTACAAATGTGAACTGACGTTCAAAAATAAAACATTTGAAAATGGACCATTTTCCACATTTCTGAAGCATGACGTAATGGGGGGGTGTTATCTCTTTTGTCGAAAATCAGCCGTTTTTGCTCGAACATTAAATGCCTCCAAATGGTATTTAATTAACTTCCCGAGCCCCTGGAAGCATGAAAATCACTTTAAACATGCTAATTTTAGCTCTAACACTGATGATCCACCTACAAATGTGAACTGACGTTCAAAAATAAAACATTTGAAAACGGACCATTTTCCACATTTCTGAAGCATGACGTAATGGGGGGGTGTTATCTCTTTTGTCGAAAATCAGCCGTTTTTGCTCGAACATTAAATGCCTCCAAATGGTATTTATTTCACTTCCCGGGGTGAAGAAACCCTTTTTGAGAACTCAGAGTGAGTAAATTGGCCATTTTCATGCACTTTTAACCATTCCATAAATCTTGTGTTTTGGGCCCCTGGAAGCATGAAAATCACTTTAAACATGCTAATTTTAGCTCTAACACTGATGATCCACCTACAAATGTGAACTGACGTTCAAAAATAAAACATTTGAAAACGGACCATTTTCCACATTTCTGAAGCATGACGTAATGGGGGGGTGTTATCTCTTTTGTCGAAAATCAGCCGTTTTTGCTCGAACATTAAATGCCTCCAAATGGTATTTAATTAACTTCCCGAGCCCCTGGAAGCATGAAAATCACTTTAAACATGCTAATTTTAGCTCTAACACTGATGATCCACCTACAAATGTGAACTGACGTTCAAAAATAAAACATTTGAAAACGGACCATTTTCCACATTTCTGAAGCATGACGTAATGGGGGGGTGTTATCTCTTTTGTCGAAAATCAGCCGTTTTTGCTCGAACATTAAATGCCTCCAAATGGTATTTAATTAACTTCCCGAGCCCCTGGAAGCATGAAAATCACTTTAAACATGCTAATTTTATCTCTAACACTGATGATCCACCTACAAATGTGAACTGACGTTCAAAAATAAAACATTTGAAAACGGACCATTTTCCACATTTCTGAAGCATGACGTAATGGGGGGTGTTATCTCTTTTGTCGAAAATCAGCCGTTTTTGCTCGAACATTAAATGCCTCCAAATGGTATTTAATTAACTTCCCGAGCCCCTGGAAGCATGAAAATCACTTTAAACATGCTAATTTTAGCTCTAACCCTGATGATCCACCTACAAATGTGAACTGACGTTCAAAAATAAAACATTTGAAAACGGACCATTTTCCACATTTCTGAAGTATGACGTAATGGGGGGGGTGTTATCTCTTTTGTCGAAAATCAGCCGTTTTTGCTCGAACATTAAATGCCTCCAAATGGTATTTATTTCACTTCCCGAGCCCCTGGAAGCATCAAAATCACTTTAAACATGCTAATTTTAGCTCTAACACTGATGATCCACCTACAAATGTGAACTGACGTTCAAAAATAAAACATTTGAAAACGGACCATTTTCCACATTTCTGAAGCATGACGTAATGGGGGGGGTGTTATCTCTTTTGTCGAAAATCAGCCGTTTTTGCTCGAACATTAAATGCCTCCAAATGGTATTTAATTCACTTCCCGAGCCCCTGGAAGCATCAAAATCACTTTAAACATGCTAATTTTAGCTCTAACACTGATGATCCACCTACAAATGTGAACTGACGTTCAAAAATAAAACATTTGAAAACGGACCATTTTCCACATTTCTGAAGCATGACGTAATGGGGGGGTGTTATCTCTTTTGTCGAAAATCTGCCGTTTTTGCTCGAACATTAAATGCCTCCAAATGGTATTTATTTCACTTCCCGAGCCCCTGGAAGCATGAAAATCACTTTAAACATGCTAATTTTAGCTCTAACACTGATGATCCACCTACAAATGTGAACTGACGTTCAAAAATAAAACATTTGAAAACGGACCATTTTCCACATTTCTGAAGCATGACGTAATGGGGGGGTGTTATCTCTTTTGTCGAAAATCAGCCGTTTTTGCTCGAACATTAAATGCCTCCAAATGGTATTTAATTCACTTCCCGAGCCCCTGGAAGCATGAAAATCACTTTAAACATGCTAATTTTAGCTCTAACACTGATGATCCACCTACAAATGTGAACTGACGTTCAAAAATAAAACATTTGAAAACGGACCATTTTCCACATTTCTGAAGCATGACGTAATGGGGGGGGTGTTATCTCTTTTGTCGAAAATCTGCCGTTTTTGCTCGAACATTAAATGCCTCCAAATGGTATTTAATTAACTTCCCGAGCCCCTGGAAGCATGAAAATCACTTTAAACATGCTAATTTTAGCTCTAACACTGATGATCCACCTACAAATGTGAACTGACGTTCAAAAATAAAACATTTGAAAACGGACCATTTTCCACATTTCTGAAGCATGACGTAATGGGGGGGTGTTATCTCTTTTGTCGAAAATCAGCCGTTTTTGCTCGAACATTAAATGCCTCCAAATGGTATTTAATTAACTTCCCGAGCCCCTGGAAGCATGAAAATCACTTTAAACATGCTAATTTTAGCTCTAACACTGATGATCCACCTACAAATGTGAACTGACGTTCAAAAATAAAACATTTGAAAACGGACCATTTTCCACATTTCTGAAGCATGACGTAATGGGGGGGTGTTATCTCTTTTGTCGAAAATCAGCCGTTTTTGCTCGAACATTAAAAGCCTCCAAATGGTATTTAATTAACTTCCCGAGCCCCTGGAAGCATGAAAATCACTTTAAACATGCTAATTTTAGCTCTAACACTGATGATCCACCTACAAATGTGAACTGACGTTCAAAAATAAAACATTTGAAAACGGACCATTTTCCACATTTCTGAAGCATGACGTAATGGGGGGGTGTTATCTCTTTTGTCGAAAATCAGCCGTTTTTGCTCGAACATTAAATGCCTCCAAATGGTATTTAATTAACTTCCCGGGGTGAAGAAACCCTTTTTGAGAACTCAGAGTGAGTAAATTGGCCATTTTCATGCACTTTTAACCATTCCATAAATCTTGTGTTTTGGGCCCCTGGAAGCATGAAAATCACTTTAAACATGCTAATTTTAGCTCTAACACTGATGATCCACCTACAAATGTGAACTGACGTTCAAAAATAAAACATTTGAAAACGGACCATTTTCCACATTTCTGAAGCATGACGTAATGGGGGGGTTTTTGTCGAAAATCAGCCGTTTTTGCTCGAACATTAAATGCCTCCAAATGGTATTTAATTAACTTCCCGAGCCCCTGGAAGCATGAAAATCACTTTAAACATGCTAATTTTAGCTCTAACACTGATGATCCACCTACAAATGTGAACTGACGTTCAAAAATAAAACATTTGAAAATGGACCATTTTCCACATTTCTGAAGCATGACGTAATGGGGGGGTGTTATCTCTTTTGTCGAAAATCAGCCGTTTTTGCTCGAACATTAAATGCCTCCAAATGGTATTTAATTAACTTCCCGGGGTGAAGAAACCCTTTTTGAGAACTCAGAGTGAGTAAATTGGCCATTTTCATGCACTTTTAACCATTCCATAAATCTTGTGTTTTGGGCCCCTGGAAGCATGAAAATCACTTTAAACATGCTAATTTTAGCTCTAACACTGATGATCCACCTACAAATGTGAACTGACGTTCAAAAATAAAACATTTGAAAACGGATCATTTTCCACATTTCTGAAGCATGACGTAATGGGGGGGGGGTGTTATCTCTTTTGTCGAAAATCAGCCGTTTTTGCTCGAACATTAAATGCCTCCAAATGGTATTTAATTAACTTCCCGAGCCCCTGGAAGCATGAAAATCACTTTAAACATGCTAATTTTAGCTCTAACACTGATGATCCACCTACAAATGTAAACTGACGTTCAAAAATAAAACATTTGAAAACGGACCATATTCCACATTTCTGAAGCATGACGTAATGGGGGGGGTGTTATCTCTTTTGTCGAAAATCAGCCGTTTTTGCTCGAACATTAAATGCCTCCAAATGGTATTTAATTAACTTCCTGGGGTGAAGAAACCCTTTTTGAGAACTCAGAGTGAGTAAATTGGCCATTTTCATGCACTTTTAACCATTCCATAAATCTTGTGTTTTGGGCCCCTGGAAGCATGAAAATCACTTTAAACATGCAAATTTTAGCTCTAACACTGATGATCCACCTACAAATGTGAACTGACGTTCAAAAATAAAACATTTGAAAACGGACCATTTTCCACATTTCTGAACCATGACGTAATGGGGGGGTGTTATCTCTTTTGTCGAAAATCAGCCGTTTTTGCTCGAACATTAAATGCCTCCAAATGGTATTTAATTAACTTCCCGAGCCCCTGGAAGCATGAAAATCACTTTAAACATGCTAATTTTAGCTCTAACACTGATGATCCACCTACAAATGTGAACTGACGTTCAAAAATAAAACATTTGAAAACGGACCATTTTCCACATTTCTGAAGCATGACGTAATGGGGGGGTGTTATCTCTTTTGTCGAAAATCAGCCGTTTTTGCTCGAACATTAAATGCCTCCAAATGGTATTTAATTAACTTCCCGGGGTGAAGAAACCCTTTTTGAGAACTCAGAGTGAGTAAATTGGCCATTTTCATGCACTTTTAACCATTCCATAAATCTTGTGTTTTGGGCCCCTGGAAGCATGAAAATCACTTTAAACATGCTAATTTTAGCTCTAACACTGATGATCCACCTACAAATGTGAACTGACGTTCAAAAATAAAACATTTGAAAACGGACCATTTTCCACATTTCTGAAGCATGACGTAATGGGGGGGTGTTATCTCTTTTGTCGAAAATCAGCTGTTTTTGCTCGAACATTAAATGCCTCCAAATGGTATTTAATTAACTTCCCGAGCCCCTGGAAGCATGAAAATCACTTTAAACATGCTAATTTTAGCTCTAACACTGATGATCCACCTACAAATGTGAACTGACGTTCAAAAATAAAACATTTGAAAACGGACCATTTTCCACATTTCTGAAGCATGACGTAATGGGGGGGTGTTATCTCTTTTGTCGAAAATCAGCCGTTTTTGCTCGAACATTAAATGCCTCCAAATGGTATTTAATTAACTTCCCGGGGTGAAGAAACCCTTTTTGAGACCTCAGAGTGAGTAAATTGGCCATTTTCATGCACTTTTAACCATTCCATAAATCTTGTGTTTTGGGCCCCTGGAAGCATGAAAATCACTTTAAACATGCTAATTTTAGCTCTAACACTGATGATCCACCTACAAATGTGAACTGACGTTCAAAAATAAAACATTTGAAAACGGACCATTTTCCACATTTCTGAAGCATGACGTAATGGGGGGGTGTTATCTCTTTTGTCGAAAATCAGCCGTTTTTGCTCGAACATTAAATGCCTCCAAATGGTATTTAATTAACTTCCCGAGCCCCTGGAAGCATGAAAATCACTTTAAACATGCTAATTTTAGCTCTAACACTGATGATCCACCTACAAATGTGAACTGACGTTCAAAAATAAAACATTTGAAAACGGACCATTTTCCACATTTCTGAAGCATGACGTAATGGGGGGGGTGTTATCTCTTTTGTCGAAAATCAGCCATTTTTGCTCGAACATTAAATGCCTCCAAATGGTATTTAATTAACTTCCCGGGGTGAAGAAACCCTTTTTGAGAACTCAGAGTGAGTAAATTGGCCATTTTCATGCACTTTTAACCATTCCATAAATCTTGTGTTTTGGGCCCCTGGAAGCATGAAAATCACTTTAAACATGCTAATTTTAGCTCTAACACTGATGATCCACCTACAAATGTGAACTGACGTTCAAAAATAAAACATTTGAAAACGGACGATTTTCCACATTTCTGAAGCATGACGTAATGGGGGGGTGTTATCTCTTTTGTCGAAAATCAGCCGTTTTTGCTCGAACATTAAATGCCTCCAAATGTTATTTGATTAACTTCCCGAGCCCCTGGAAGCATGAAAATCACTTTAAACATGCTAATTTTAGCTCTAACACTGATGATCCACCTACAAATGTGAACTGACGTTCAAAAATAAAACATTTGAAAACGGACCATTTTCCACATTTCTGAAGCATGACGTAATGGGGGGGTGTTATCTCTTTTGTCGAAAATCAGCCGTTTTTGCTCGAACATTAAATGCCTCCAAATGGTATTTAATTAACTTCCCGAGCCCCTGGAAGCATGAAAATCACTTTAAACATGCTAATTTTAGCTCTAACACTGATGATCCACCTACAAATGTGAACTGACGTTCAAAAATAAAACATTTGAAAACGGACCATTTTCCACATTTCTGAAGCATGACGTAATGGGGGGGTGTTATCTCTTTTGTCGAAAATCAGCCGTTTTTGCTCGAACATTAAATGCCTCCAAATGGTATTTAATTAACTTCCCGGGGTGAAGAAACCCTTTTTGAGAACTCAGAGTGAGTAAATTGGCCATTTTCATGCACTTTTAACCATTCCATAAATCTTGTGTTTTGGGCCCCTGGAAGCATGAAAATCACTTTAAACATGCTAATTTTAGCTCTAACACTGATGATCCACCTACAAATGTGAACTGACGTTCAAAAATAAAACATTTGAAAACGGACCATTTTCCACATTTCTGAAGCATGACGTAATGGGGGGGTGTTATCTCTTTTGTCGAAAATCAGCCGTTTTTGCTCGAACATTAAATGCCTCCAAATGGTATTTAATTAACTTCCCGGGGTGAAGAAACCCTTTTTGAGAACTCTGAGTGAGTAAATTGGCCATTTTCATGCACTTTTAACCATTCCATAAATCTTGTGTTTTGGGCCCCTGGAAGCATGAAAATCACTTTAAACATGCTAATTTTAGCTCTAACACTGATGATCCACCTACAAATGTGAACTGACGTTCAAAAATAAAACATTTCAAAACGGACCATTTTCCACATTTCTGAAGCATGACGTAATGGGGGGGTGTTATCTCTTTTGTCGAAAATCAGCCGTTTTTGCTCGAACATTAAATGCCTCCAAATGGTATTTATTTCACTTCCCGGGGTGAAGAAACCCTTTTTGAGAACTCAGAGTGAGTAAATTGGCCATTTTCATGCACTTTTAACCATTCCATTAATCTTGTGTTTTGGGCCCCTGGAAGCATGAAAATCACTTTAAACATTGCTAATTTTAGCTCTAACACTGATGATCCACCTACAAATGTGAACTGACGTTCAAAAATAAAACATTTGAAAACGGACCATTTTCCACATTTCTGAAGCATGACGTAATGGGGGGGTATTATCTCTTTTGTCGAAAATCAGCCGTTTTTGCTCGAACATTAAATGCCTCCAAATGGTATTTAATTAACTTCCCGAGCCCCTGGAAGCATGAAAATCACTTTAAACATGCTAATTTTAGCTCTAACACTGATGATCCACCTACAAATGTGAACTGACGTTCAAAAATAAAACATTTGAAAACGGACCATTTTCCACATTTCTGAAGCATGACGTAATGGGGGGGTGTTATCTCTTTTGTCGAAAATCAGCCGTTTTTGCTCGAACATTAAATGCCTCCAAATGGTATTTATTTCACTTCCCGAGCCCCTGGAAGCATGAAAATCACTTTAAACATGCGAATTTTAGCTCTAACACTGATGATCCACCTACAAATGTGAACTGACGTTCAAAAATAAAACATTTGAAAACGGACCATTTTCCACATTTCTGAAGGATGACGTAATGGGGGGGTGTTATCTCTTTTGTCGAAAATCAGCCGTTTTTGCTCGAACATTAAATGCCTCCAAATGGTATTTAATTAACTTCCCGAGCCCCTGGAAGCATGAAAATCACTTTAAACATGCTAATTTTAGCTCTAACACTGATGATCCACCTACAAATGTGAACTGACGTTCAAAAATAAAACATTTGAAAACGGACCATTTTCCACATTTCTGAAGCATGACGTAATGGGGGGGTGTTATCTCTTTTGTCGAAAATCAGCCATTTTTGTTCGAACATTAAATGCCTCCAAATGGTATTTAATTAACTTCCCGAGCCCCTGGAAGCATGAAAATCACTTTAAACATGCTAATTTTAGCTCTAACACTGATGATCCACCTACAAATGTGAACTGACGTTCAAAAATAAAACATTTGAAAACGGACCATTTTCCACATTTCTGAAGCATGACGTAATGGGGGGGTGTTATCTCTTTTGTCGAAAATCAGCCGTTTTTGCTCGAACATTAAATGCCTCCAAATGGCATTTAATTAACTTCCCGGGGTGAAGAAACCCTTTTTGAGAACTCAGAGTGAGTAAATTGGCCATTTTCATGCACTTTTAACCATTCCATGAATCTTGTGTTTTGGGCCCCTGGAAGCATGAAAATCACTTTAAACATGCTAATTTTAGCTCTAACACTGATGATCCACCTACAAATGTGAACTGACGTTCAAAAATAAAACATTTGAAAACGGACCATTTTCCACATTTCTGAAGCATGACGTAATGGGGGGGGGTGTTATCTCTTTTGTCGAAAATCTGACGTTTTTGCTCGAACATTAAATGCCTCCAAATGGTATTTAATTAACTTCCCGAGCCCCTGGAAGCATGAAAATCACTTTAAACATGCTAATTTTAGCTCTAACACTGATGATCCACCTACAAATGTGAACTGACGTTCAAAAATAAAACATTTGAAAACGGACCATTTTCCACATTTCTGAAGCATGACGTAATGGGGGGGTGTTATCTCTTTTGTCGAAAATCAGCCGTTTTTGCTCGAACATTAAATGCCTCCAAATGGTATTTAATTAACTTCCCGAGCCCCTGGAAGCATGAAAATCACTTTAAACATGCTAATTTTAGCTCTAACACTGATGATCCACCTACAAATGTGAACTGACGTTCAAAAATAAAACATTTGAAAACGGACCATTTTCCACATTTCTGAAGCATGACGTAATGGGGGGGTGTTATCTCTTTTGTCGAAAATCAGCCGTTTTTGCTCGAACATTAAATGCCTCCAAATGGTATTTAATTAACTTCCCGAGCCCCTGGAAGCATGAAAATCACTTTAAACATGCTCATTTTAGCTCTAACACTGATGATCCACCTACAAATGTGAACTGACGTTCAAAAATAAAACATTTGAAAACGGACCATTTTCCACATTTCTGAAGCATGACGTAATGGGGGGGTGTTATCTCTTTTGTCGAAAATCAGCCGTTTTTGCTCGAACATTAAATGCCTCCAAATGGTATTTAATTAACTTCCCGGGGTGAAGAAACCCTTTTTGAGAACTCAGAGTGAGTAAATTGGCCATTTTCATGCACTTTTAACCATTCCATAAATCTTGTGTTTTGGGCCCCTGGAAGCATGAAAATCACTTTAAACATGCTAATTTTAGCTCTAACACTGATGATCCACCTACAAATGTGAACTGACGTTCAAAAATAAAACATTTGAAAACGGACCATTTTCCACATTTCTGAAGCATGACGTAATGGGGGGGTGTTATCTCTTTTGTCGAAAATCAGCCGTTTTTGCTCGAACATTAAATGCCTCCAAATGGTATTTAATTAACTTCCCGAGCCCCTGGAAGCATGAAAATCACTTTAAACATGCTAATTTTAGCTCTAACACTGATGATCCACCTACAAATGTGAACTGACGTTCAAAAATAAAACATTTGAAAACGGACCATTTTCCACATTTCTGAAGCATGACGTAATGGGGGGGTGTTATCTCTTTTGTCGAAAATCAGCCGTTTTTGTTCGAACATTAAATGCCTCCAAATGGTATTTAATTAACTTCCCGAGCCCCTGGAAGCATGAAAATCACTTTAAACATGCTAATTTTAGCTCTAACACTGATGATCCACCTACAAATGTGAACTGACGTTCAAAAATAAAACATTTGAAAACGGACCATTTTCCACATTTCTGAAGCATGACGTAATGGGGGGGTGTTATCTCTTTTGTCGAAAATCAGCCGTTTTTGCTCGAACATTAAATGCCTCCAAATGGTATTTAATTAACTTCCCGGGGTGAAGAAACCCTTTTTGAGAACTCAGAGTGAGTAAAGTGGCCATTTTCATGCACTTTTAACCATTCCATGAATCTTGTGTTTTGGGCCCCTGGAAGCATGAAAATCACTTTAAACATGCTAATTTTAGCTCTAACACTGATGATCCACCTACAAATGTGAACTGACGTTCAAAAATAAAACATTTGAAAACGGACCATTTTCCACATTTCTGAAGCATGACGTAATGGGGGGGGGTGTTATCTCTTGTCGAAAATCAGACGTTTTTGCTCGAACATTAAATGCCTCCAAATGGTATTTAATTAACTTCCCGAGCCCCTGGAAGCATGAAAATCACTTTAAACATGCTAATTTTAGCTCTAACACTGATGATCCACCTACAAATGTGAACTGACGTTCAAAAATAAAACATTTGAAAACGGACCATTTTCCACATTTCTGAAGCATGACGTAATGGGGGGGTGTTATCTCTTTTGTCGAAAATCAGCCGTTTTTGCTCGAACATTAAATGCCTCCAAATGGTATTTAATTAACTTCCCGAGCCCCTGGAAGCATGAAAATCACTTTAAACATGCTAATTTTAGCTTTAACACTGATGATCCACCTACAAATGTGAACTGACGTTCAAAAATAAAACATTTGAAAACGGACCATTTTCCACATTTCTGAAGCATGATGTAATGGGGGGGTGTTATCTCATTTGTCGAAAATCAGCCGTTTTTGCTCGAACATTAAATGCCTCCAAATGGTATTTAATTAACTTCCCGAGCCCCTGGAAGCATGAAAATCACTTTAAACATGCTAATTTTAGCTCTAACAATGATGATCCACCTACAAATGTGAACTGACGTTCAAAAATAAAACATTTGAAAACGGACCATTTTCCACATTTCTGAAGCATGACGTAATGGGGGGGTGTTATCTCTTTTGTCGAAAATCAGCCGTTTTTGCTCGAACATTAAATGCCTCCAAATGGTATTTAATTAACTTCCCGGGGTGAAGAAACCCTTTTTGAGAACTCAGAGTGAGTAAATTGGCCATTTTCATGCACTTTTAACCATTCCATAAATCTTGTGTTTTGGGCCCCTGGAAGCATGAAAATCACTTTAAACATGCTAATTTTAGCTCTAACACTGATGATCCACCTACAAATGTGAACTGACGTTCAAAAATAAAACATTTGAAAACGGACCATTTTCCACATTTCTGAAGCATGACGTAATGGGGGGTGTTATCTCTTTTGTCGAAAATCAGCCGTTTTTGCTCGAACATTAAATGCCTCCAAATGGTATTTAATTAACTTCCCGGGGTGAAGAAACCCTTTTTGAGAACTCAGAGTGAGTAAATTGGCCATTTTCATGCACTTTTAACCATTCCAAAAATCTTGTGTTTGGGCCCCTGGAAGCATGAAAATCACTTTAAACATGCTAATTTTAGCTCTAACACTGATGATCCACCTACAAATGTGAACTGACGTTCAAAATAAAACATTTGAAAACGGACCATTTTCCACATTTCTGAAGCATGACGTAATGGGGGGGTGTTATCTCTTTTGTCGAAAATCAGCCGTTTTTGCTCGAACATTAAATGCCTCCAAATGGTATTTAATTAACTTCCCGGGGTGAAGAAACCCTTTTTGAGAACTCAGAGTGAGTAAATTGGCCATTTTCATGCACTTTTAACCATTCCATAAATCTTGTGCTTTGGGCCCCTGGAAGCATGAAAATCACTTTAAACATGCTAATTTTAGCTCTAACACTGATGATCCACCTACAAATGTGAACTGACGTTCAAAAATAAAACATTTGAAAACGGACCATTTTCCACATTTCTGAAGCATGACGTAATGGGGGGGTGTTATCTCTTTTGTCGAAAATCAGCCGTTTTTGCTCGAACATTAAATGCCTCCAAATGGTATTTAATTAACTTCCCGAGCCCCTGGAAGCATGAAAATCACTTTAAACATGCTAATTTTAGCACTAACACTGATGATCCACCTACAAATGTGAACTGACGTTCAAAAATAAAACATTTGAAAACGGACCATTTTCCACATTTCTGAAGCATGACGTAATGGGGGGGGTGTTATCTCTTTTGTCGAAAATCAGCCGTTTTTGCTCGAACATTAAATGCCTCCAAATGGTATTTAATTAACTTCCCGGGGTGAAGAAACCCTTTTTGAGAACTCAGAGTGAGTAAATTGGCCATTTTCATGCACTTTTAACCATTCCATAAATCTTGTGTTTTGGGCCCCTGGAAGCATGAAAATCACTTTAAACATGCTAATTTTAGCTCTAACACTGATGATCCACCTACAAATGTGAACTGACGTTCAAAAATAAAACATTTGAAAACGGACCATTTTCCACATTTCTGAAGCATGACGTAATGGGGGGGTGTTATCTCTTTTGTCGAAAATCAGCCGTTTTTGCTCGAACATTAAATGCCTCCAAATGGTATTTAATTAACTTCCCGGGGTGAAGAAACCCTTTTTGAGAACTCAGAGTGAGTAAATTGGCCATTTTCATGCACTTTTAACCATTCCATAAATCTTGTGTTTTGGGCCCCTGGAAGCATGAAAATCACTTTAAACATGCTAATTTTAGCTCTAACACTGATGATCCACCTACAAATGTGAACTGACGTTCAAAAATAAAACATTTGAAAACGGACCATTTTCCACATTTCTGAAGCATGACGTAATGGGGGGTGTTATCTCTTTTGTCGAAAATCAGCCGTTTTTGCTCGAACATTAAATGCCTCCAAATGGTATTTAATTAACTTCACGGGGTGAAGAAACCCTTTTTGAGAACTCAGAGTGAGTAAATTGGCCATTTTCATGCACTTTTAACCATTCCATAAATCTTGTGTTTTGGGCCCCTGGAAGCATGAAAATCACTTTAAACATGCTAATTTTAGCTCTAACACTGATGATCCACCTACAAATGTGAACTGACGTTCAAAATAAAACATTTGAAAACGGACCATTTTCCCACATTTCTGAAGCATGACGTAATGGGGGGGTGTTATCTCTTTTTGTCGAAAATCAGCCGTTTTTGCTCGAACATTAAATGCCTCCCAAATGGTATTTAATTAACTTCCCGGGGTGAAGAAACCCTTTTGAGAACTCAGAGTGAGTAAATTGGCCATTTTCATGCACTTTTAACCATTCCATAAATCTTGTGTTTTGGGCCCCTGGAAGCATGAAAATCACTTTAAACATGCTAATTTTAGCTCTAACCACTGATGATCCACCTACAAATGTGAACTGACGTTCAAAAATAAAACATTTGAAAACGGACCATTTTCCACATTTCTGAAGCATGACGTAATGGGGGGGTGTTATCTCTTTTGCCGAAAATCAGCCGTTTTTGCTCGAACATTAAATGCCTCCAAATGGTATTTAATTAACTTCCCGGGGTGAAGAAACCCTTTTGAGAACTGAGAGTGAGTAAATTGGCCATTTTCATGCACTTTTAACCATTCCATAAATCTTGTGTTTTGGGCCCCTGGAAGCATGAAAATCACTTTAAACATGCTAATTTTAGCTCTAACACTGATGATCCACCTACAAATGTGAACTGACGTTCAAAAATAAAACATTTGAAAACGGACCATTTTCCACATTTCTGAAGCATGACGTAATGGGGGGGTGTTATCTCTTTTGTCCGAAAATCAGCCGTTTTTGCTCGGAACATTAATATGCCTCCAAATGGTATTTAATTAACTTCCCGGGGTGAAGAAACCCTTTTTGAGAACTGAGAGTGAGTAAATTGGCCATTTTCATGCACTTTTAACCATTCCATAAATCTTGTGTTTTGGGCCCCTGGAAGCATGAAAATCACTTTAAACATGCTAATTTTAGCTCTAACACTGATGATCCACCTACAAATGTGAACTGACGTTCAAAAATAAAACATTTGAAAACGGACCATTTTCCACATTTCTGAAGCATGACGTAATGGGGGGGTGTTATCTCTTTTGTCGAAAATCAGCCGTTTTTGCTCGAACATTAAATGCCTCCAAATGGTATTTAATTAACTTCCCGAGCCCCTGGAAGCATGAAAATCACTTTAAACATGCTAATTTTAGCTCTAACACTGATGATCCACCTACAAATGTGAACTGACGTTCAAAAATAAAACATTTGAAAACGGACCATTTTCCACATTTCTGAAGCATGACGTAATGGGGGGGTGTTATCTCTTTTGTCGAAAATCAGCCGTTTTTGCTCGAACATTAAATGCCTCCAAATGGTATTTAATTAACTTCCCGGGGTGAAGAAACCCTTTTTGAGAACTCAGAGTGAGTAAATTGGCCATTTTCATGCACTTTTAACCATTCCATAAATCTTGTGTTTTGGGCCCCTGGAAGCATGAAAATCACTTTAAACATGCTAATTTTAGCTCTAACACTGATGATCCACCTACAAATGTGAACTGACGTTCAAAAATAAAACATTTGAAAACGGACCATTTTCCACATTTCTGAAGCATGACGTAATGGGGGGGTGTTATCTCTTTTGTTGAAAATCAGCCATTTTTGCTCGAACATTAAATGCCTCCAAATGGTATTTAATTAACTTCCCGAGCCCCTGGAAGCATGAAAATCACTTTAAACATGCTAATTTTAGCTCTAACACTGATGATCCACCTACAAATGTGAACTGACGTTCAAAAATAAAACATTTGAAAACGGACCATTTTCCACATTTCTGAAGCATGACGTAATGGGGGGGTGTTATCTCTTTTGTCGAAAATCAGCCGTTTTTGCTCGAACATTAAATGCCTCCAAATGGTATTTATTTCACTTCCCGGGGTGAAGAAACCCTTTTTGAGAACTCGAGTGAGTAAATTGGCCATTTTCATGCACTTTTAACCATTCCATTAATCTTGTGTTTTGGGCCCCTGGAAGCATGAAAATCACTTTAAACATGCTAATTTTAGCTCTAACACTGATGATCCACCTACAAATGTGAACTGACGTTCAAAAATAAAACATTTGAAAACGGACCATTTTCCACATTTCTGAAGCATGACGTAATGGGGGGGTGTTATCTCTTTTGTCGAAAATCAGCCGTTTTTGCTCGAACATTAAATGCCTCCAAATGGTATTTAATTAACTTCCCGAGCCCCTGGAAGCATGAAAATCACTTTAAACATGCTAATTTTAGCTCTAACACTGATGATCCACCTACAAATGTGAACTGACGTTCAAAAATAAAACATTTGAAAACGGACCATTTTCCACATTTCTGAAGCATGACGTAATGGGGGGGTGTTATCTCTTTTGTCGAAAATCAGCCGTTTTTGCTCGAACATTAAATGCCTCCAAATGGTATTTATTTCACTTCCCGGGGTGAAGAAACCCTTTTTGAGAACTCAGAGTGAGTAAATTGGCCATTTTCATGCACTTTTAACCATTCCATAAATCTTGTGTTTTGGGCCCCTGGAAGCATGAAAATCACTTTAAACATGCTAATTTTAGCTCTAACACTGATGATCCACCTACAAATGTGAACTGACGTTCAAAAATAAACATTTGAAAACGGACCATTTTCCACATTTCTGAAGCATGACGTAATGGGGGGGTGTTATCTCTTTTGTCGAAAATCAGCCGTTTTTGCTCGAACATTAAATGCCTCCAAATGGTATTTAATTAACTTCCCGAGCCCCTGGAAGCATGAAAATCACTTTAAACATGCTAATTTTAGCTCTAACACTGATGATCCACCTACAAATGTGAACTGACGTTCAAAAATAAAACATTTGAAAACGGACCATTTTCCACATTTCTGAAGCATGACGTAATTGGGGGGTGTTATCTCTTTTGTCGAAAATCAGCCGTTTTTGCTCGAACATTAAATGCCTCCAAATGGTATTTAATTAACTTCCCGAGCCCCTGGAAGCATGAAAATCACTTTAAACATGCTAATTTTAGCTCTAACACTGATGATCCACCTACAAATGTGAACTGACGTTCAAAAATAAAACATTTGAAAACGGACCATTTTCCACATTTCTGAAGCATGACGTAATGGGGGGGTGTTATCTCTTTTGTCGAAAATCAGCCGTTTTTGCTCGAACATTAAATGCCTCCAAATGGTATTTAATTAACTTCCCGGGGTGAAGAAACCCTTTTTGAGAACTCAGAGTGAGTAAATTGGCCATTTTCATGCACTTTTAACCATTCCATAAATCTTGTGTTTTGGGCCCCTGGAAGCATGAAAATCACTTTAAACATGCTAATTTTAGCTCTAACACTGATGATCCACCTACAAATGTGAACTGACGTTCAAAAATAAAACATTTGAAAACGGACCATTTTCCACATTTCTGAAGCATGACGTAATGGGGGGGTGTTATCTCTTTTGTCGAAAATCAGCCATTTTTGCTCGAACATTAAATGCCTCCAAATGGTATTTAATTAACTTCCCGGGGTGAAGAAACCCTTTTTGAGAACTCAGAGTGAGTAAATTGGCCATTTTCATGCACTTTTAACCATTCCATAAATCTTGTGTTTTGGGCCCCTGGAAGCATGAAAATCACTTTAAACATGCTAATTTTAGCTCTAACACTGATGATCCACCTACAAATGTGAACTGACGTTCAAAAATAAAACATTTGAAAACGGACCATTTTCCACATTTCTGAAGCATGACGTAATGGGGGGGTGTTATCTCTTTTGTCGAAAATCAGCCGTTTTTGCTCGAACATTAAATGCCTCCAAATGGTATTTAATTAACTTCCCGAGCCCCTGGAAGCATGAAAATCACTTTAAACATGCTAATTTTAGCTCTAACACTGATGATCCACCTACAAATGTGAACTGACGTTCAAAAATAAAACATTTGAAAACGGACCATTTTCCACATTTCTGAAGCATGACGTAATTGGGGGGTGTTATCTCTTTTGTCGAAAATCAGCCGTTTTTGCTCGAACATTAAATGCCTCCAAATGGTATTTAATTAACTTCCCGAGCCCCTGGAAGCATGAAAATCACTTTAAACATGCTAATTTTAGCTCTAACACTGATGATCCACCTACAAATATGAACTGACGTTCAAAAATAAAACATTTGAAAACGGACCATTTTCCACATTTCTGAAGCATGACGTAATGGGGGGGTGTTATCTCTTTTGTCGAAAATCAGCCGTTTTTGCTCGAACATTAAATGCCTCCAAATGGTATTTAATTAACTTCCCGGGGTGAAGAAACCCTTTTTGAGAACTCAGAGTGAGTAAATTGGCCATTTTCATGCACTTTTAACCATTCCATAAATCTTGTGTTTTGGGCCCCTGGAAGCATGAAAATAACTTTAAACATGCTAATTTTAGCTCTAACACTGATGATCCACCTGCAAATGTGAACTGACGTTCAAAAATAAAACATTTGAAAACGGACCATTTTCCACATTTCTGAAGCATGACGTAATGGGGGGGTGTTATCTCTTTTGTCGAAAATCAGCCGTTTTTGCTCGAACATTAAATGCCTCCAAATAGTAATTTAATTAACTTCCCGAGCCCCTGGAAGCATGAAAATCACTTTAAACATGCTAATTTTAGCTCTAACACTGATGATCCACCTACAAATGTGAACTGACGTTCAAAAATAAAACATTTGAAAACGGACCATTTTCCACATTTCTGAAGCATGACGTAATGGGGGGGTGTTATCTCTTTTGTCGAAAATCAGCCGTTTTTGCTCGAACATTAAATGCCTCCAAATGGTATTTAATTAACTTCCCGGGGTGAAGAAACCCTTTTTGAGAACTCAGAGTGAGTAAATTGGCCATTTTCATGCACTTTTAACCATTCCATAAATCTTGTGTTTTGGGCCCCTGGAAGCATGAAAATCACTTTAAACATGCTAATTTTAGCTCTAACACTGATGATCCACCTACAAATGTGAACTGACGTTCAAAAATAAAACATTTGAAAACGGACCATTTTCCACATTTCTGAAGCATGACGTAATGGGGGGGTGTTATCTCTTTTGTCGAAAATCAGCCGTTTTTGCTCGAACATTAAATGCCTCCAAATGGTATTTAATTAACTTCCCGGGGTGAAGAAACCCTTTTTGAGAACTCAGAGTGAGTAAATTGGCCATTTTCATGCACTTTTAACCATTCCATAAATCTTGTGTTTTGGGCCCCTGGAAGCATGAAAATAACTTTAAACATGCTAATTTTAGCTCTAACACTGATGATCCACCTGCAAATGTGAACTGACGTTCAAAAATAAAACATTTGAAAACGGACCATTTTCCACATTTCTGAAGCATGACGTAATGGGGGGGTGTTATCTCTTTTGTCGAAAATCAGCCGTTTTTGCTCGAACATTAAATGCCTCCAAATGGTATTTAATTAACTTCCCGAGCCCCTGGAAGCATGAAAATCACTTTAAACATGCTAATTTTAGCTCTAACACTGATGATCCACCTACAAATGTGAACTGACGTTCAAAAATAAAACATTTGAAAACGGACCATTTTCCACATTTCTGAAGCATGACGTAATGGGGGGGTGTTATCTCTTTTGTCGAAAATCAGCCGTTTTTGCTCGAACATTAAATGCCTCCAAATGGTATTTAATTAACTTCCCGGGGTGAAGAAACCCTTTTTGAGAACTCAGAGTGAGTAAATTGGCCATTTTCATGCACTTTTAACCATTCCATAAATCTTGTGTTTTGGGCCCCTGGAAGCATGAAAATCACTTTAAACATGCTAATTTTAGCTCTAACACTGATGATCCACCTACAAATGTGAACTGACGTTCAAAAATAAAACATTTGAAAACGGACCATTTTCCACATTTCTGAAGCATGACGTAATGAGGGGGTGTTATCTCTTTTGTCGAAAATCAGCCATTTTTGCTCGAACATTAAATGCCTCCAAATGGTATTTAATTAACTTCCCGGGGTGAAGAAACCCTTTTTGAGAACTCAGAGTGAGTAAATTGGCCATTTTCATGCACTTTTAACCATTCCATAAATCTTGTGTTTTGGGCCCCTGGAAGCATGAAAATCACTTTAAACATGCTAATTTTAGCTCTAACACTGATGATCCACCTACAAATGTGAACTGACGTTCAAAAATAAAACATTTGAAAACGGACCATTTTCCACATTTCTGAAGCATGACGTAATGGGGGGGTGTTATCTCTTTTGTCGAAAATCTGCCGTTTTTGCTCGAACATTAAATGCCTCCAAATGGTATTTAATTAACTTCCCGAGCCCCTGGAAGCATGAAAATCACTTTAAACATGCTAATTTTAGCTCTAACACTGATGATCCACCTACAAATGTGAACTGACGTTCAAAAATAAAACATTTGAAAACGGTCCATTTTCCACATTTCTGAAGCATGACGTAATTGGGGGGTGTTATCTCTTTTGTCGAAAATCAGCCGTTTTTGCTCGAACATTAAATGCCTCCAAATGGTATTTAATTAACTTCCCGGGGTGAAGAAACCCTTTTTGAGAACTCAGAGTGAGTAAATTGGCCATTTTCATGCACTTTTAACCATTCCATAAATCTTGTGTTTTGGGCCCCTGGAAGCATGAAAATCACTTTAAACATGCTAATTTTAGCTCTAACACTGATGATCCACCTACAAATGTGAACTGACGTTCAAAAATAAAACATTTGAAAACGGACCATTTTCCACATTTCTGAAGCATGACGTAATGGGGGGGTGTTATCTCTTTTGTCAAAAATCTGCCGTTTTTGCTCGAACATTAAATGCCTCCAAATGGTATTTAATTAACTTCCCGAGCCCCTGGAAGCATGAAAATCACTTTAAACATGCTAATTTTAGCTCTAACACTGATGATCCACCTACAAATGTGAACTGACGTTCAAAAATAAAACATTTGAAAACGGACCATTTTCCACATTTCTGAAGCATGACGTAATGGGGGGGTGTTATCTCTTTTGTCGAAAATCAGCCGTTTTTGCTCGAACATTAAATGCCTCCAAATGGTATTTATTTCACTTCCCGAGCCCCTGGAAGCATGAAAATCACTTTAAACATGCTAATTTTAGCTCTAACACTGATGATCCACCTACAAATGTGAACTGACGTTCAAAAATAAAACATTTGAAAACGGACCATTTTCCAAATTTCTGAAGCATGACGTAATGGGGGGGTGTTATCTCTTTTGTCGAAAATCAGCCGTTTTTGCTCGAACATTAAATGCCTCCAAATGGTATTTAATTAACTTCCCGGGGTGAAGAAACCCTTTTTGAGTACTCAGAGTGAGTAAATTGGCCATTTTCATGCACTTTTAACCATTCCATTAATCTTGTGTTTTGGGCCCCTGGAAGCATGAAAATCACTTTAAACATGCTAATTTTAGCTCTAACACTGATGATCCACCTACAAATGTGAACTGACGTTCAAAAATAAAACATTTGAAAACGGACCATTTTCCACATTTCTGAAGCATGACGTAATGGGGGGTGTTTTCTCTTTTGTCGAAAATCAGCCGTTTTTGCTCGAACATTAAATGCCTCCAAATGGTATTTATTTCACTTCCCGAGCCCCTGGAAGCATGAAAATCACTTTAAACATGCTAATTTTAGCTCTAACACTGATGATCCACCTACAAATGTGAACTGACGTTCAAAAATAAAACATTTGAAAACGGACCATTTTCCACATTTCTGAAGCATGACGTAATGGGGGGGTGTTATCTCTTTTGTCGAAAATCAGCCGTTTTTGCTCGAACATTAAATGCCTCCAAATGGTATTTAATTAACTTCCCGGGGTGAAGAAACCCTTTTTGAGAATTCAGAGTGAGTAAATTGGCCATTTTCATGCACTTTTAACCATTCCATAAATCTTGTGTTTTGGGCCCCTGGAAGCATGAAAATCACTTTAAACATGCTAATTTTAGCTCTAACACTGATGATCCATCTACAAATGTGAACTGACGTTCAAAAATAAAACATTTGAAAACGGACCATTTTCCACATTTCTGAAGCATGACGTAATGGGGGGGTGTTATCTCTTTTGTCGAAAATCAGCCGTTTTTGCTCGAACATTAAATGCCTCCAAATGGTATTTAATTAACTTCCCGGGGTGAAGAAACCCTTTTTGAGAGTAAATTGGCCATTTTCATGCACTTTTAACCATTCCATAAATCTTGTGTTTTGGGCCCCTGGAAGCATGAAAATCACTTTAAACATGCTAATTTTAGCTCTAACACTGATGATCCACCTACAAATGTGAACTGACGTTCAAAAATAAAACATTTGAAAACGGACCATTTTCCACATTTCTGAAGCATGACGTAATGGGGGGGGTGTTATCTCTTTTGTCGAAAATCAGCCGTTTTTGCTCGAACATTAAATGCCTCCAAATGGTATTTAATTAACTTCCCGAGCCCCTGGAAGCATGAAAATCACTTTAAACATGCTAATTTTAGCTCTAACACTGATGATCCACCTACAAATGTGAACTGACGTTCAAAAATAAAACATTTGAAAACGGACCATTTTCCACATTTCTGAAGCATGACGTAATGGGGGGGTGTTATCTCTTTTGTCGAAAATCAGCCGTTTTTGCTCGAACATTAAATGCCTCCAAATGGTATTTAATTAACTTCCCGAGCCCCTGGAAGCATGAAAATCACTTTAAACATGCTCATTTTAGCTCTAACACTGATGATCCACCTACAAATGTGAACTGACGTTCAAAAATAAAACATTTGAAAACGGACCATTTTCCACATTTCTGAAGCATGACGTAATGGGGGGGTGTTATCTCTTTTGTCGAAAATCAGCCGTTTTTGCTCGAACATTAAATGCCTCCAAATGGTATTTAATTAACTTCCCGGGGTGAAGAAACCCTTTTTGAGAACTCAGAGTGAGTAAATTGGCCATTTTCATGCACTTTTAACCATTCCATAAATCTTGTGTTTTGGGCCCCTGGAAGCATGAAAATCACTTTAAACATGCTAATTTTAGCTCTAACACTGATGATCCACCTACAAATGTGAACTGACGTTCAAAAATAAAACATTTGAAAACGGACCATTTTCCACATTTCTGAAGCATGACGTAATGGGGGGGTGTTATCTCTTTTGTCGAAAATCAGCCGTTTTTGCTCGAACATTAAATGCCTCCAAATGGTATTTAATTAACTTCCCGAGCCCCTGGAAGCATGAAAATCACTTTAAACATGCTAATTTTAGCTCTAACACTGATGATCCACCTACAAATGTGAACTGACGTTCAAAAATAAAACATTTGAAAACGGACCATTTTCCACATTTCTGAAGCATGACGTAATGGGGGGGTGTTATCTCTTTTGTCGAAAATCAGCCGTTTTTGTTCGAACATTAAATGCCTCCAAATGGTATTTAATTAACTTCCCGAGCCCCTGGAAGCATGAAAATCACTTTAAACATGCTAATTTTAGCTCTAACACTGATGATCCACCTACAAATGTGAACTGACGTTCAAAAATAAAACATTTGAAAACGGACCATTTTCCACATTTCTGAAGCATGACGTAATGGGGGGGTGTTATCTCTTTTGTCGAAAATCAGCCGTTTTTGCTCGAACATTAAATGCCTCCAAATGGTATTTAATTAACTTCCCGGGGTGAAGAAACCCTTTTTGAGAACTCAGAGTGAGTAAAGTGGCCATTTTCATGCACTTTTAACCATTCCATGAATCTTGTGTTTTGGGCCCCTGGAAGCATGAAAATCACTTTAAACATGCTAATTTTAGCTCTAACACTGATGATCCACCTACAAATGTGAACTGACGTTCAAAAATAAAACATTTGAAAACGGACCATTTTCCACATTTCTGAAGCATGACGTAATGGGGGGGGGTGTTATCTCTTGTCGAAAATCAGACGTTTTTGCTCGAACATTAAATGCCTCCAAATGGTATTTAATTAACTTCCCGAGCCCCTGGAAGCATGAAAATCACTTTAAACATGCTAATTTTAGCTCTAACACTGATGATCCACCTACAAATGTGAACTGACGTTCAAAAATAAAACATTTGAAAACGGACCATTTTCCACATTTCTGAAGCATGACGTAATGGGGGGTGTTATCTCTTTTGTCGAAAATCAGCCGTTTTTGCTCGAACATTAAATGCCTCCAAATGGTATTTAATTAACTTCCCGAGCCCCTGGAAGCATGAAAATCACTTTAAACATGCTAATTTTAGCTTTAACACTGATGATCCACCTACAAATGTGAACTGACGTTCAAAAATAAAACATTTGAAAACGGACCATTTTCCACATTTCTGAAGCATGATGTAATGGGGGGGTGTTATCTCATTTGTCGAAAATCAGCCGTTTTTGCTCGAACATTAAATGCCTCCAAATGGTATTTAATTAACTTCCCGAGCCCCTGGAAGCATGAAAATCACTTTAAACATGCTAATTTTAGCTCTAACAATGATGATCCACCTACAAATGTGAACTGACGTTCAAAAATAAAACATTTGAAAACGGACCATTTTCCACATTTCTGAAGCATGACGTAATGGGGGGGTGTTATCTCTTTTGTCGAAAATCAGCCGTTTTTGCTCGAACATTAAATGCCTCCAAATGGTATTTAATTAACTTCCCGGGGTGAAGAAACCCTTTTTGAGAACTCAGAGTGAGTAAATTGGCCATTTTCATGCACTTTTAACCATTCCATAAATCTTGTGTTTTGGGCCCCTGGAAGCATGAAAATCACTTTAAACATGCTAATTTTAGCTCTAACACTGATGATCCACCTACAAATGTGAACTGACGTTCAAAAATAAAACATTTGAAAACGGACCATTTTCCACATTTCTGAAGCATGACGTAATGGGGGGGTGTTATCTCTTTTGTCGAAAATCAGCCGTTTTTGCTCGAACATTAAATGCCTCCAAATGGTATTTAATTAACTTCCCGGGGTGAAGAAACCCTTTTTGAGAACTCAGAGTGAGTAAATTGGCCATTTTCATGCACTTTTAACCATTCCAAAAATCTTGTGTTTTGGGCCCCTGGAAGCATGAAAATCACTTTAAACATGCTAATTTTAGCTCTAACACTGATGATCCACCTACAAATGTGAACTGACGTTCAAAAATAAAACATTTGAAAACGGACCATTTTCCACATTTCTGAAGCATGACGTAATGGGGGGGTGTTATCTCTTTTGTCGAAAATCAGCCGTTTTTGCTCGAACATTAAATGCCTCCAAATGGTATTTAATTAACTTCCCGGGGTGAAGAAACCCTTTTTGAGAACTCAGAGTGAGTAAATTGGCCATTTTCATGCACTTTTAACCATTCCATAAATCTTGTGCTTTGGGCCCCTGGAAGCATGAAAATCACTTTAAACATGCTAATTTTAGCTCTAACACTGATGATCCACCTACAAATGTGAACTGACGTTCAAAAATAAAACATTTGAAAACGGACCATTTTCCACATTTCTGAAGCATGACGTAATGGGGGGGTGTTATCTCTTTTGTCGAAAATCAGCCGTTTTTGCTCGAACATTAAATGCCTCCAAATGGTATTTAATTAACTTCCCGAGCCCCTGGAAGCATGAAAATCACTTTAAACATGCTAATTTTAGCACTAACACTGATGATCCACCTACAAATGTGAACTGACGTTCAAAAATAAAACATTTGAAAACGGACCATTTTCCACATTTCTGAAGCATGACGTAATGGGGGGGGTGTTATCTCTTTTGTCGAAAATCAGCCGTTTTTGCTCGAACATTAAATGCCTCCAAATGGTATTTAATTAACTTCCCGGGGTGAAGAAACCCTTTTTGAGAACTCAGAGTGAGTAAATTGGCCATTTTCATGCACTTTTAACCATTCCATAAATCTTGTGTTTTGGGCCCCTGGAAGCATGAAAATCACTTTAAACATGCTAATTTTAGCTCTAACACTGATGATCCACCTACAAATGTGAACTGACGTTCAAAAATAAAACATTTGAAAACGGACCATTTTCCACATTTCTGAAGCATGACGTAATGGGGGGGTGTTATCTCTTTTGTCGAAAATCAGCCGTTTTTGCTCGAACATTAAATGCCTCCAAATGGTATTTAATTAACTTCCCGGGGTGAAGAAACCCTTTTTGAGAACTCAGAGTGAGTAAATTGGCCATTTTCATGCACTTTTAACCATTCCATAAATCTTGTGTTTTGGGCCCCTGGAAGCATGAAAATCACTTTAAACATGCTAATTTTAGCTCTAACACTGATGATCCACCTACAAATGTGAACTGACGTTCAAAAATAAAACATTTGAAAACGGACCATTTTCCACATTTCTGAAGCATGACGTAATGGGGGGGTGTTATCTCTTTTGTCGAAAATCAGCCGTTTTTGCTCGAACATTAAATGCCTCCAAATGGTATTTAATTAACTTCACGGGGTGAAGAAACCCTTTTTGAGAACTCAGAGTGAGTAAATTGGCCATTTTCATGCACTTTTAACCATTCCATAAATCTTGTGTTTTGGGCCCCTGGAAGCATGAAAATCACTTTAAACATGCTAATTTTAGCTCTAACACTGATGATCCACCTACAAATGTGAACTGACGTTCAAAAATAAAACATTTGAAAACGGACCATTTTCCACATTTCTGAAGCATGACGTAATGGGGGGGTGTTATCTCTTTTGCCGAAAATCAGCCGTTTTTGCTCGAACATTAAATGCCTCCAAATGGTATTTAATTAACTTCCCGGGGTGAAGAATCCCTTTTTGAGAACTCAGAGTGAGTAAATTGGCCATTTTCATGCACTTTTAACCATTCCATAAATCTTGTGTTTTGGGCCCCTGGAAGCATGAAAATCACTTTAAACATGCTAATTTTAGCTCTAACACTGATGATCCACCTACAAATGTGAACTGACGTTCAAAAATAAAACATTTGAAAACGGACCATTTTCCACATTTCTGAAGCATGACGTAATGGGGGGGTGTTATCTCTTTTGTCGAAAATCAGCCGTTTTTGCTCGAACATTAAATGCCTCCAAATGGTATTTAATTAACTTCACGGGGTGAAGAAACCCTTTTTGAGAACTCAGAGTGAGTAAATTGGCCATTTTCATGCACTTTTAACCATTCCATAAATCTTGTGTTTTGGGCCCCTGGAAGCATGAAAATCACTTTAAACATGCTAATTTTAGCTCTAACACTGATGATCCACCTACAAATGTGAACTGACGTTCAAAAATAAAACATTTGAAAACGGACCATTTTCCACATTTCTGAAGCATGACGTAATGGGGGGGTGTTATCTCTTTTGCCGAAAATCAGCCGTTTTTGCTCGAACATTAAATGCCTCCAAATGGTATTTAATTAACTTCCCGGGGTGAAGAAACCCTTTTTGAGAACTGAGAGTGAGTAAATTGGCCATTTTCATGCACTTTTAACCATTCCATAAATCTTGTGTTTTGGGCCCCTGGAAGCATGAAAATCACTTTAAACATGCTAATTTTAGCTCTAACACTGATGATCCACCTACAAATGTGAACTGACGTTCAAAAATAAAACATTTGAAAACGGACCATTTTCCACATTTCTGAAGCATGACGTAATGGGGGGGTGTTATCTCTTTTGTCGAAAATCAGCCGTTTTTGCTCGAACATTAAATGCCTCCAAATGGTATTTAATTAACTTCCCGAGCCCCTGGAAGCATGAAAATCACTTTAAACATGCTAATTTTAGCTCTAACACTGATGATCCACCTACAAATGTGAACTGACGTTCAAAAATAAAACATTTGAAAACGGACCATTTTCCACATTTCTGAAGCATGACGTAATGGGGGGGTGTTATCTCTTTTGTCGAAAATCAGCCGTTTTTGCTCGAACATTAAATGCCTCCAAATGGTATTTAATTAACTTCCCGGGGTGAAGAAACCCTTTTTGAGAACTCAGAGTGAGTAAATTGGCCATTTTCATGCACTTTTAACCATTCCATAAATCTTGTGTTTTGGGCCCCTGGAAGCATGAAAATCACTTTAAACATGCTAATTTTAGCTCTAACACTGATGATCCACCTACAAATGTGAACTGACGTTCAAAAATAAAACATTTGAAAACGGACCATTTTCCACATTTCTGAAGCATGACGTAATGGGGGGGTGTTATCTCTTTTGTTGAAAATCAGCCATTTTTGCTCGAACATTAAATGCCTCCAAATGGTATTTAATTAACTTCCCGAGCCCCTGGAAGCATGAAAATCACTTTAAACATGCTAATTTTAGCTCTAACACTGATGATCCACCTACAAATGTGAACTGACGTTCAAAAATAAAACATTTGAAAACGGACCATTTTCCACATTTCTGAAGCATGACGTAATGGGGGGGTGTTATCTCTTTTGTCGAAAATCAGCCGTTTTTGCTCGAACATTAAATGCCTCCAAATGGTATTTATTTCACTTCCCGGGGTGAAGAAACCCTTTTTGAGAACTCGAGTGAGTAAATTGGCCATTTTCATGCACTTTTAACCATTCCATTAATCTTGTGTTTTGGGCCCCTGGAAGCATGAAAATCACTTTAAACATGCTAATTTTAGCTCTAACACTGATGATCCACCTACAAATGTGAACTGACGTTCAAAAATAAAACATTTGAAAACGGACCATTTTCCACATTTCTGAAGCATGACGTAATGGGGGGGTGTTATCTCTTTTGTCGAAAATCAGCCGTTTTTGCTCGAACATTAAATGCCTCCAAATGGTATTTAATTAACTTCCCGAGCCCCTGGAAGCATGAAAATCACTTTAAACATGCTAATTTTAGCTCTAACACTGATGATCCACCTACAAATGTGAACTGACGTTCAAAAATAAAACATTTGAAAACGGACCATTTTCCACATTTCTGAAGCATGACGTAATGGGGGGGTGTTATCTCTTTTGTCGAAAATCAGCCGTTTTTGCTCGAACATTAAATGCCTCCAAATGGTATTTATTTCACTTCCCGGGGTGAAGAAACCCTTTTTGAGAACTCAGAGTGAGTAAATTGGCCATTTTCATGCACTTTTAACCATTCCATAAATCTTGTGTTTTGGGCCCCTGGAAGCATGAAAATCACTTTAAACATGCTAATTTTAGCTCTAACACTGATGATCCACCTACAAATGTGAACTGACGTTCAAAAATAAACATTTGAAAACGGACCATTTTCCACATTTCTGAAGCATGACGTAATGGGGGGGTGTTATCTCTTTTGTCGAAAATCAGCCGTTTTTGCTCGAACATTAAATGCCTCCAAATGGTATTTAATTAACTTCCCGAGCCCCTGGAAGCATGAAAATCACTTTAAACATGCTAATTTTAGCTCTAACACTGATGATCCACCTACAAATGTGAACTGACGTTCAAAAATAAAACATTTGAAAACGGACCATTTTCCACATTTCTGAAGCATGACGTAATTGGGGGGTGTTATCTCTTTTGTCGAAAATCAGCCGTTTTTGCTCGAACATTAAATGCCTCCAAATGGTATTTAATTAACTTCCCGAGCCCCTGGAAGCATGAAAATCACTTTAAACATGCTAATTTTAGCTCTAACACTGATGATCCACCTACAAATGTGAACTGACGTTCAAAAATAAAACATTTGAAAACGGACCATTTTCCACATTTCTGAAGCATGACGTAATGGGGGGGTGTTATCTCTTTTGTCGAAAATCAGCCGTTTTTGCTCGAACATTAAATGCCTCCAAATGGTATTTAATTAACTTCCCGGGGTGAAGAAACCCTTTTTGAGAACTCAGAGTGAGTAAATTGGCCATTTTCATGCACTTTTAACCATTCCATAAATCTTGTGTTTTGGGCCCCTGGAAGCATGAAAATCACTTTAAACATGCTAATTTTAGCTCTAACACTGATGATCCACCTACAAATGTGAACTGACGTTCAAAAATAAAACATTTGAAAACGGACCATTTTCCACATTTCTGAAGCATGACGTAATGGGGGGGTGTTATCTCTTTTGTCGAAAATCAGCCATTTTTGCTCGAACATTAAATGCCTCCAAATGGTATTTAATTAACTTCCCGGGGTGAAGAAACCCTTTTTGAGAACTCAGAGTGAGTAAATTGGCCATTTTCATGCACTTTTAA
>NW_028241371.1:0-66159 GCF_964263255.1 Lissotriton vulgaris | reverse complement strand
ACAAGTAAATGCAGCCACTCCGGATCACCAACCGACCCCTGCCCTCACCACGTCTTCAACAAGGCCGACGCTGTCATCGCACCCCACCTGCGAGACATCATCAACACATCCTTCGACACCGCCACCTTCCCTGAGAGCTGGAAGCACGCCGAACTCAGCGCTCTACTCAAAAAACCGACAGCAGACCCCACCGAACTCAAGAACTACCGCCCCATCTCGCTCCTCCCGTTTCCAGCCAAAGTCATCGAGAAGACCGTCAACAAGCAGATGGCCGCCTTCCTCGAGACGAATGGATCCCTCGACCCCTCACAGTCCGGCTTCCGAGCCAATCACAGCACCGAGACCGCCCTCATCGCCACCACCGATGACATCCGAGCCCTGATGGACAACGGAGAAACAGCGGCCCTCATCCTCCTAGACCTCTCCGCGGCATTCGACACTGTCTGCCACCGCACCCTAGTACAGCGCCTCAGCAACGCCGGAATCCAGGACAAGGCGCTGGAATGGATCATCTCCTTCCTCGACGGAAGAACTCAGAGAGTCCGCCTACCACCGTACAAGTCAGAGGCCTCCGAAGTCATCTGCGGCGTCCCTCAAGGATCCTCTCTGAGCCCCACCCTCTTCAACGTCTACATGAGCCCCCTCGCGGCCATCGCACGCCAACACAACCTCAGCATAATCTCCTACGCCGACGACACCCAGCTGATCCTCTCCCTGACCAACGACCCCGCCACCGCCAGAGCCAACCTACACAAAGGGATGAAAGAGGTAGCCGAGTGGATGACGACCAGCCGCCTGAAACTGAACTCTGACAAGACGGAGGTCCTCATCCTGGGCTCTTCACCCTCCGCCTGGGACGACTCCTGGTGGCCTCCCGCCCTGGGCACCGCACCCAAACCGACAGACCATGCACGCAACCTGGGCTTCATCCTGGACTCCTCCCTCTCCATGACCAGGCAAGTCAACAACGTCTCCTCGGCGTGCTTCAACATCCTACGCATGCTACGGAAGATCTTCTGGTGGATCCCCACCGAGACCAGGAAGACCGTCACCCAGGCCCTCGTCACCAGCCGACTGGACTACGGCAACTCCCTCTACGCCGGTACCACCGCCAAGCTCCAGAAGAGACTCCAGCGGATCCAGAACGCCTCAGCCAGACTCATCCTCGACATCCCACGAACCAGCCACATCTGCGGACATCTGAGAGACCTTCACTGGCTCCCCGTCAACAAAAGAATCACCTTCCGCCTCCTCACCCACGCACACAAAGCCCTACACGACCAAGGCCCGAGCTACCTCAACAGCCGGATCAACTTCTACGCTCCCAAACGCCACCTCCGATCAGCCAACCACGCCCTCGCCGCCGTCCCCCGCATCCGAAGAGCGACTACAGGAGGAAGGTCCTTCTCCTACCTGGCCGCCAAGACCTGGAACTCCCTCCCGGCTGACCTGCGCCTGACCCAAGACCACCTCTCCTTCAGGAAGAAGCTGAAGACCTGGCTGTTCGAGCAGTAGCGGCACCCCCCCTCCCCCAGCGCCTTGAGACCCTACGGGTATGTAGCGCGCTCTATAAGTGTCACTGATTGATTGATTGATGTAACAACGTTGTCTCTGTCACATGGAATAGTCAACACCTCTTATCTTCCAATTGACCCTCAACTTGCAGTTTTGTTCTATACTCTAGGGTGGGAAGCAGTCCTAATCTCATCTCCATGAATTTGCTCGCGATGTTAACAGAGTAAGCTGCCTCAACATAAAGTTGCTCATGTTAGGCCTCATAGGAGTTTAGCACCAGATACCCTTGTGCTCACTTGGCTGAGGCCATTTTGTCCTCCAGACGACTTTTCAGCTAAATGTGTTTGTTCACTGTTTTCTTTAAAACCTTCTTCACTTCTATCCAATCGATATAGCACACTGAGACCCAGACTTTCAATACCATCCTACAAATACTTTTTGTAAAATCCTTTCTCTGTTTGAATTTTTATTTAAGACCGTACATAATTAGCCATAGTGTCTTTAGGGGTCTTCCTCCTTTTGGGGCAAAATTTGAAGAAGGCCCCTTGTCTGACTAAGGATTGCTTCGCAAGGGAAAATTAGAGTCTAACTTGAGTGGGCGATGCTGACCTTGGAAGGCGGAATATTAATTTAGATGTCTGTATTATATGTTTATCCAGGAGATTCGCATCATGGCTTAACATTATCTCACTTCCATCCGATAGGGTTGAGGTCAGTTTTGATTTGGTCTTTGTGACAAGTGGGTTAAGAGTATGTCCCCAAAGGCTTTTGGGGAGGGGTAGGAAAGCAAAGTTTATAGCAATTGCTTTCCCTTTAATGGCTTCCTTTTGTGGGCCGTAGGAATCCCTTGAAGCCAACTTGATGCCCAGAAATTACTTTTGTCTTCTTAAGACTGATCTTGACCAGTCGAACGTTCAAAAAATGGTCAATATCGATGACATTTTAACATTTAATCTTTTGACTTTAAATGACTGTTGGGTGTGAATTATTACTTTTTCAACTAAAATAAGTGTGTTTAAAGTCATTTCTTTGCCTAAAATTGGTCAAAATTGAAGCTTCTGAGTAAGCAAAACTCTGTAAAAATGGCAATTTTGGGCACTGTGAGGGTTTAAAAAGTGGTTATTCAACATGAGGCCCGATCCAAATGACATTTTGAATCATTTTTGGTAGAGTCCAAAAAATCAATTTTATGGTGAAAAACGATGACCCCGGACCAGTCGAACGTTCAAAAAATGGTCAATATTGATGAAATTTTGACATTTAATCTTTTGACTTTAAATGAGGGTTGGATGTGAATTATTACTTTTTCAACTAAAATAAGTTTATTTAAAATCATTTCTGTGTCTGAAATTGGTCAAAATTGTAGCTTCTGAGTAAGCAAAACGCTGTAAAAATGGCAATTTTGGGCACTGTGAGGGTTTAAAAAGTGGTTATTCAACATGAGGCCCGATCCAAATGACATTTTGAATCATTTTTGGTAGAGTCCAAAAAATCAATTTTCTGATGAAAAACGATGACCACGGACCAGTCGAACGTTCAAAAAATGGTCAATATTGATGAAATTTTAACATTTAATCTTTTGACTTTAAATGACGGTTGGATGTGAATTATGACTTTTTCAACTAAAATAAGTGTGTTTAAAGTCATTTCTGTGCCTGAAATTGGTCAAAATTGAAGCTTCTGAGTAAGCAAAACTGTGTAAACATGGCAATTTTGGTCACTGTGAGGGGCAATTTTGGTCACTGTGAGGGTTTAAAAAGTGGTTATTCAACATGAGGCCCGATCCAAATGACATTTTGAATCATTTTTGGTAGAGTGCAAAAAAACAATTTTCTGATGAAAAACGATGACCCCGGACCAGTCGAACGTTCAAAAAATGGTCAATATTGATGAAATTTTAACATTTAATCTTTTGACTTTAAATGACGGTTGGGTGTGAATTATTCCTTTTTCAACTAAAATAAGTTTGTTTAAAGTCATTTCTGTGCCTGAAATTCATCAAAATTGAAGCTTCTGAGTAAGCAAAACTCTGTAAAAATGGCAATTTTGGTCACTGTGAGGGTTTAAAAAGTGGGTATTCAACATGAGGCCCGATCCAAATGACATTTTGAATCATTTTTGGTAGAGTCCAAAAAATCAATTTTCTGATGAAAAATGATGACCCCGGACCAGTCGAACGTTCAAAAAATGGTCAATATTGATGAAATTTTAACATTTAATCTTTTGACTTTAAATGACGGTTGGATGTGAATTATTACTTTTTCAACTAAAATAAGTGTGTTTAAAGTCATTTCTGTGCCTGAAATTGTTCTAAATTGAAGCTTCTGAGTAAGCAAAACTCTGTAAAAATGGCAATTTTGGTCACTGTGAGGGTTTAAAAAGTGTTTATTCAACATGAGGCCTGATCCAAATGACATTTTGAATAATTTTTGGTTGAGTCCAAAAAAATCAATTTTCTGATGAAAAACGATGACCCCGGACCAGTCGAACGTTCAAAAAATGGTCAATATTGATGAAATTTTAACATTTAATCTTTTGACTTTAAATGACGGTTGGGTGTGAATTATTCCTTTTTCAACTAAAATAAGTTTGTTTAAAGTCATTTCTGTGCCTGAAATTCATCAAAATTGAAGCTTCTGAGTAAGCAAAACTCTGTAAAAATGGCAATTTTGGTCACTGTGAGGGTTTAAAAAGTGGGTATTCAACATGAGGCCCGATCCAAATGACATTTTGAATCATTTTTGGTAGAGTCCAAAAAATCAATTTTCTGATGAAAAACGATGACCCCGGACCAGTCGAACGTTCAAAAAATGGTCAATATTGATGAAATTTTAACATTTAATCTTTTGACTTTAAATGACGGTTGGATGTGAATTATTACTTTTTCAACTAAAATAAGTGTGTTTAAAGTCATTTCTGTGCCTGAAATTGTTCTAAATTGAAGCTTCTGAGTAAGCAAAACTCTGTAAAAATGGCAATTTTGGTCACTGTGAGGGTTTAAAAAGTGTTTATTCAACATGAGGCCTGATCCAAATGACATTTTGAATAATTTTTGGTTGAGTCCAAAAAATCAATTTTCTGATGAAAAACGATGACCCCGGACCAGTCGAACGTTCAAAAAATGGTCAATATTGATGAAATTTTAACATTTAATCTTTTGACTTAAAATGACGGTTGGATGTGAATTATTACTTTTTCAACTAAAATAAGTGTGTTTAAAGTCATTTCTGTGCCTGAAATTGGTCAAAATTGAAGCTTCTGAGTAAGCAAAACTCTGTAAAAATGGCAATTTTGGGCACTGTGAGGGTTTAAGAAGTGGTTATTCAACATGAGGCCCGATCCAAATGACATTTTGAATCATTTTTGGTAGAGTCTAAAAAAACAATTTTCTGATGAAAAACAATGACCCCGGACCAGTCGAACGTTCAAAAAATGGTCAATATTGATGAAATTTTAACATTTAATCTTTTGACTTTAAATGACGGTTGGATGTGAATTATTACTTTTTCAACTAAAATAAGTGTGTTTAAAGTCATTTCTGTGCCTGAAATTGTTCTAAATTGAAGCTTCTGAGTAAGCAAAACTCTGTAAAAATGGCAATTTTGGTCACTGTGAGGGTTTAAAAAGTGTTTATTCAACATGAGGCCCGATCCAAATGACATTTTGAATCATTTTTGGTAGAGTCCAAAAAATCAATTTTCTGATGAAAAACGATGACCCCGGACCAGTCGAACGTTCAAAAAATGGTCAATATTGATGAAATTTTAAAATTTAATCTTTTGACTGTAAATGATGGTTGGTTGTGAATTATTACTTTTTCAACTAAAATAAGTGTGTTTAAAGTCACTTCTGTGCCTGAAATTGGTCAAAATTGAAGCTTCTGAGTAAGCAAAACTCTGTTAAAATGGCAATTTTGGTCACTGTGAGGGTTTAAAAAGTGGTTATTCAACATGAGGCCCTATCCAAATGACCTTTTGAATCATTTTTGGTAGAGTCCAAAAAATCATTTTTCTGTTGAAAAACGATGACCCCGGACCAGTCGAACGTTCAAAAAATAGTCAATATTGATGAAATTTTAACATTTAATCTTTTGACTTTAAATGACGGTTGGATGTGAATTATTACTTTTTCAACTAAAATAAGTGTGTTTAAAGTCATTTCTGTGCCTGAAATTGGTCAAAATTGAAGCTTCTGAGTAAGCAAAACTCTGTAAAAATGGCAATTTTGGGCACTGTGAGGGTTTAAAAAGTGGTTATTCAACATGAGACCCGATCCAAATGACATTTTGAATCATTTTTGGTAGAGTCCAAAAAATCAATTTTCTGATGAAAAACGATGACCCCGGACCAGTCGAACGTTCAAAAAATGGTCAATATTGATGAAATTTTAACATTTAATCTTTTGGCTGTAAATGATGGTTGGTTGTGAATTATTACTTTTTCAACTAAAATAAGTGTGTTTAACCCCTTCCATGCTGGTGACGAACCCCAGCCGTCATGCACTACGATGCTCGTGTGCTGATGACGGCTGGGGTTCGTCATGGCCCGCCCGTGTTCGTCCAGCGGCCGCACACGGGAAAAATCGCGGCCGCACGGAAGGGGTTAAAGTCACTTCTGTGCCTGAAATTGGTCAAAATTGAAGCTTCTGAGTAAGCAAAACTCTGTTAAAATGGCAATTTTGGGCACTGTGAGGGTTTAAAAAGTGGTTATTCAACATGAGGCCCGATCCAAATGACCTTTTGAATCATTTTTGGTAGAGTCCAAAAAATCAATTTTCTGTTGAAAAACGATGACCCCGGACCAGTCGAACGTTCAAAAAATGGTCAATATTGATGAAATTTTAACATTTAATCTTTTGACTTTAAATGACGGTTGGATGTGAATTATTACTTTTTCAACTAAAATAAGTGTGTTTAAAGTCATTTCTGTGCCTGAAATTAGTCAAAATTGAAGCTTCTGAGTAAGCAAAACTGTGTAAAAATGGCAATTTTGGTCACTGTGAGGGTTTAAAAAGTGGTTATTCAACATGAGACCCGATCCAAATGACATTTTGAATCATTTTTGGTAGAGTCCCAAAAAATCAATTTTCTGATAAAAAACGATAACCCCGGACCAGTCGAACGTTAAAAAAATGGTCAATATTGAGGAAATTTTAACATTTAATCTTTTGACTTTAAATGATGGTTGGATGTGAATTATTACTTTTTCAACTAAAATAAGTGTGTTTAAAGTAATTTCTGTGCCTGAAATTGGTCAAAATTGAAGCTTCTGAGTAAGCAAAACTCTGTAAAAATGGCAATTTTGGGCACTGTGAGGGTTTAAAAAGTGGTTATTCAACATGAGGCCCGATCCAAATGACATTTTGAATCATTTTTGGTAGAGTCCAAAAAATCAATTTTCTGATGAAAAACGATGACCCCGGACCAGTCGAACGTTCAAAAAATGGTCAATATTGATGAAATTTTAACATTTAATCTTTTGACTTTAAATGAGGGTTGGATGTGAATTATTACTTTTTCAACTAAAATAAGTTTATTTAAAATCATTTCTGTGTCTGAAATTGGTCAAAATTGTAGCTTCTGAGTAAGCAAAACTCTGTAAAAATGGCAATTTTGGGCACTGTGAGGGTTTAAAAAGTGGTTATTCAACATGAGGCCCGATCCAAATGACATTTTGAATCATTTTTGGTAGAGTCCAAAAAATCAATTTTCTGATGAAAAACGATGACCACGGACCAGTCGAACGTTCAAAAAATGGTCAATATTGATGAAATTTTAACATTTAATCTTTTGACTTTAAATGACGGTTGGATGTGAATTATGACTTTTTCAACTAAAATAAGTGTGTTTAAAGTCATTTCTGTGCCTGAAATTGGTCAAAATTGAAGCTTCTGAGTAAGCAAAACTGTGTAAAAATGGCAATTTTGGTCACTGTGAGGGGCAATTTTGGTCACTGTGAGGGTTTAAAAAGTGGTTATTCAACATGAGACCCGATCCAAATGACATTTTGATTCATTTTTGGTAGAGTCCAAAAAATCAATTTTCTGATGAAAAACGATGAGCCCGGACCAGTCGAACGTTCAAAAAATGGTCAATATTGATGAAATTTTAACATTTAATCTTTTGAGTTTAAATGATGGTTGGTTTTGAATTATTACTTTTTCAACTAAAATAAGTGTGTTTAAAGTCATTTCTGTGCCTGAAATTAGTCAAAATTGAAGCTTCTGAGTAAGCAAAACTCTGTAAAAATGGCAATTTTGGGCACTGTGAGGGTTTAAAAAGTGGTTATTCAACATGTGGCCCGATCCAAATGACATTTTGAATCGATTTTGGTAGAGTCCAAAAAATTAATTTTCTGATGAAAAACGATGACCCCGGACCAGTCGAACGTTCAAAAAATGGTCAATATTGATGAAATTTTAACATTTAATCTATTGACTTTAAATGATGGTTGGATGTGAAGTATTACTTTTTCAACTAAAATAAGTGTGTTTAAACTCATTTCTGTGCCTGAAATTGGTCAAAATTGAAGCTTCTGAGTAAGCAAAACTCTGTAAAAATGGCAATTTTGGTCACTGTGAGGGTTTAAAAAGTGGTTATTCAACATGAGACCCGATCCAAATGACATTTTGAATCATTTTTGGTAGAGTCCAAAAAATCTATTTTCTGATGAAAAACGATGACCCCGGACCAGTCGAACGTTCAAAAAATGGTCAATATTGATGAAATTTTAACATTTAATCTTTTGACTTTAAATGACGGTTGGATGTGAATTATTACTTTTTCAACTAAAATAAGTGTATTTAAAGTCATTTCTGTGCCTGAAATTGGTCAAAATTGAAGCTTCTGAGTAAGCAAAACTCTGTAAAAATGGCAATTTTGGTCACTGTGAGGGTTTAAAAAGTGGTTATTCAACATGAGGCCCGATCCAAATGACCTTTTGAATCATTTTTGGTAGAGTCCAAAAAATCAATTTTCTGTTGAAAAACGATGACCCCGGACCAGTCGAACGTTCAAAAAATGGTCAATATTGATGACATTTTAACATTTAATCTTTTGACTTTAAATGACGGTTGGATGTGAATTATTACTTTTTCAACTAAAATAAGTGTGTTTAAAGTCATTTCTGTGCCTGAAATTAGTCAAAATTGAAGCTTCTGAGTAAGCAAAACTGTGTAAAAATGGCAATTTGGTCACTGTGAGGGTTTAAAAAGTGGTTATTCAACATGAGACCCGATCCAAATGACATTTTGAATCATTTTTGGTAGAGTCCAAAAAAATCAATTTTCTGATAAAAAACGATAACCCCGGACCAGTCGAACGTTCAAAAAATGGTCAATATTGATGAAATTTTAACATTTAATCTTTTGACTTTAAATGAGGGTTGGATGTGAATTATTACTTTTTCAACTAAAATAAGTTTATTTAAAATCATTTCTGTGTCTGAAATTGGTCAAAATTGTAGCTTCTGAGTAAGCAAAACTCTGTAAAAATGGCAATTTTGGGCACTGTGTGGGTTTAAAAAGTGGTTATTCAACATGAGGCCCGATCCAAATGACATTTTGAATCATTTTTGGTAGAGTCCAAAAAATCAATTTTCTGATGAAAAACGATGACCACGGACCAGTCGAACGTTCAAAAAATGGTCAATATTGATGAAATTTTAACATTTAATCTTTTGACTTTAAATGACGGTTGGATGTGAATTATGACTTTTTCAACTAAAATAAGTGTGTTTAAAGTCATTTCTGTGCCTGAAATTGGTCAAAATTGAAGCTTCTGAGGAAGCAAAACTGTGTAAAAATGGCAATTTTGGTCACTGTGAGGGGCAATTTTGGTCACTGTGAGGGTTTAAAAAGTGGTTATTCAACATGAGACCCGATCCAAATGACATTTTGAATCATTTTTGGTAGAGTCCAAAAAACTCAATTTTCTGATGAAAAACGATGACCCCGGACCAGTCGAACGTTCAAAAAATGGTCAATATTGATGAAATTTTAACATTTAATCTTTTGAGTTTAAATGATGGTTGGTTGTGAATTATTACTTTTTCAACTAAAATAAGTGTGTTTAAAGTCATTTCTGTGCCTGAAATTAGTCAAAATTGAAGCTTCTGAGTAAACAAAACTCTGTAAAAATGGCAATTTTGGGCACTGTGAGGGTTTAAAAAGTGGGTATTCAACATGAGGCCCGATCCAAATGACATTTTGAATCATTTTTGGTAGAGTCCAAAAAATCTATTTTTTGATGAAAAACGATGACCCCGGACCAGTCAAACGTTCAAAAAATGGTCAATATTGATGAAATTTTAACATTTAATCTTTTGACTTTAAATGACGGTTGGATGTGAATTATTACTTTTTCAACTAAAATAAGTGTGTTTAACCGCTTCGCTGCGGCGGCTTTTCCCGCTGTGCGCGGCAAATTCAAAATTACCGCGTTACGTGACGAGCTGGCCTTGTCATCCGCGCAGGACAGGTAAGCGCGATGACGAGCCCAGCTCGTCAATAGCCTCGAAGGGGTTAAAGTCATTTCTGTGCCTGAAATTGTTCTAAATTGAAGCTTCTGAGTAAGCAAAACTCTGTAAAAATGGCAATTTTGGTCTTTGTGAGGGTTTAAAAAGTGTTTATTCAACATGAGGCCCGATCCAAATGACATTTTGAATCATTTTTGGTTGAGTCCAAAAAATCAATTTTCTGATGAAAAACGATGACCCCGGACCAGTTGAACGTTCAAAAAATGGTCAATATTGATGAAATTTTAACATTTAATCTTTTGACTTTAAATGACGGTTGGATGTGAATTATTACTTTTTCAACTAAAATAAGTGTGTTTAAAGTCACTTCTGTGCCTGAAATTGGTCAAAATTGAAGCTTCTGAGTAAGCAAAACTCTGTTAAAATGGCAATTTTGGGCACTGTGAGGGTTTAAAAAGTGGTTATTCAACATGAGGCCCGATCCAAATGACATTTTGAATCATTTTTGGTAGAGTCCAAAAAATCAATTTTCTGATGAAAAACGATGACCACGGACCAGTCGAACGTTCAAAAAATGGTCAATATTGATGAAATTTTAACATTTAATCTTTTGACTTTAAATGACGGTTGGATGTGAATTATTACTTTTTCAACTAAAATAAGTGTGTTTAACCGCTTCGCTGCGGCGGCTTTTCCCGCTGTGCGCGGCAAATTCAAAATTACCGCGTTACGTGACGAGCTGGCCTTGTCATCCGCGCAGGACAGGTAAGCGCGATGACGAGCCCAGCTCGTCAATAGCCTCGAAGGGGTTAAAGTCATTTCTGTGCCTGAAATTGTTCTAAATTGAAGCTTCTGAGTAAGCAAAACTCTGTAAAAATGGCAATTTTGGTCTTTGTGAGGGTTTAAAAAGTGTTTATTCAACATGAGGCCCGATCCAAATGACATTTTGAATCATTTTTGGTTGAGTCCAAAAAATCAATTTTCTGATGAAAAACGATGACCCCGGACCAGTTGAACGTTCAAAAAATGGTCAATATTGATGAAATTTTAACATTTAATCTTTTGACTTTAAATGACGGTTGGATGTGAATTATTACTTTTTCAACTAAAATAAGTGTGTTTAAAGTCACTTCTGTGCCTGAAATTGGTCAAAATTGAAGCTTCTGAGTAAGCAAAACTCTGTTAAAATGGCAATTTTGGGCACTGTGAGGGTTTAAAAAGTGGTTATTCAACATGAGGCCCGATCCAAATGACATTTTGAATCATTTTTGGTAGAGTCCAAAAAATCAATTTTCTGATGAAAAACGATGACCACGGACCAGTCGAACGTTCAAAAAATGGTCAATATTGATGAAATTTTAACATTTAATCTTTTGACTTTAAATGACGGTTGGATGTGAATTATTACTTTTTCAACTAAAATAAGTGTGTTTAACCGCTTCGCTGCGGCGGCTTTTCCCGCTGTGCGTGGCAAATTCAAAATTACCGCGTTACGTGACGAGCTGGCCTTGTCATCCGCGCAGGACAGGTAAGCGCGATGACGAGCCCAGCTCGTCAATAGCCTCGAAGGGGTTAAAGTCATTTCTGTGCCTGAAATTGTTCTAAATTGAAGCTTCTGAGTAAGCAAAACTCTGTAAAAATGGCAATTTTGGCCTTTGTGAGGGTTTAAAAAGTGTTTATTCAACATGAGGCCCGATCCAAATGACATTTTGAATCATTTTTGGTTGAGTCCAAAAAATCAATTTTCTGATGAAAAACGATGACCCCGGACCAGTTGAACGTTCAAAAAATGGTCAATATTGATGAAATTTTAACATTTAATCTTTTGACTTTAAATGACGGTTGGATGTGAATTATTACTTTTTCAACTAAAATAAGTGTGTTTAAAGTCACTTCTGTGCCTGAAATTGGTCAAAATTGAAGCTTCTGAGTAAGCAAAACTCTGTTAAAATGGCAATTTTGGGCACTGTGAGGGTTTAAAAAGTGGTTATTCAACATGAGGCCCGATCCAAATGACATTTTGAATCATTTTTGGTAGAGTCCAAAAAATCAATTTTCTGATGAAAAACGATGACCCCGGACCAGGCGAACGTTCAAAAAATGGTTAATATCGATGACATTTTAACATTTAATCTTTTGACTTTAAATGAGGGTTGGATGTGAATTATTACTTTTTCAACTAAAATAAGTGTGTTTAAAGTCATTTCTGTGCCTGAAATTAGTCAAAATTGAAGCTTCTGAGTAAGCAAAACTGTGTAAAAATGGCAATTTGGTCACTGTGAGGGTTTAAAAAGTGGTTATTCAACATGAGACCCGATCCAAATGACATTTTGAATCATTTTTGGTAGAGTCCAAAAAAATCAATTTTCTGATAAAAAACGATAACCCCGGACCAGTCGAACGTTCAAAAAATGGTCAATATTGATGAAATTTTAACATTTAATCTTTTGACTTTAAATGAGGGTTGGATGTGAATTATTACTTTTTCAACTAAAATAAGTTTATTTAAAATCATTTCTGTGTCTGAAATTGGTCAAAATTGTAGCTTTTGAGTAAGCAAAACTCTGTAAAAATGGCAATTTTGGGCACTGTGAGGGTTTAAAAAGTGGGTCTTCAACATGAGGCCCGAGCCAAATGACATTTTGAATCATTTTTGGTAGAGTCCAAAAAATCAATTTTCTGATGAAAAACGATGACCCCGGACCAGTCGAACGTTCAAAAAATGGTCAATATTGATGACATTTTAACATTTAATCTTTTGACTTTAAATGATGGTTGGATGTGAATTATTACTTTTTCAACTAAAATAAGTGTGTTTAAAGTAATTTCTGTGCCTGAAATTGGTCAAAATTGAAGCTTCTGAGTAAGCAAAAGTCTGTAAAAATGGCAATTTTGGGCACTGTGAGGGTTTAAAAAGTGTTTATTCAACATGAGCCCGATCCAAATGACATTTTGAATAATTTTTGGTAGAGTCCAAAAAATCAATTTTCTGATGAAAAACGATGACCCCGGACCAGTCGAACGTTCAAAAAATGGTCAATATTGATGAAATTTTAACATTTAATCTTTTGACTGTAAATGATGGTTGGTTGTGAATTATTACTTTTTCAACTAAAATAAGTGTGTTTAAAGTCACTTCTGTGCCTGAAATTGGTCAAAATTGAAGCTTCTGAGTAAGCAAAACTCTGTTAAAATGGCAATTTTGGGCACTTCGAGGGTTTAAAAAGTGGTTATTCAACATGAGGCCCGATCCAAATGACCTTTTGAATCATTTTTGGTAGAGTCCAAAAAATCAGTTTTCTGTTGAAAAACGATGACCCCGGACCAGTCGAACGTTCAAAAAATGGTCAATATTGATGACATTTTAACATTTAATCTTTTGACTTTAAATGACGGTTGGATGTGAATTATTACTTTTTCAACTAAAATAAGTGTGTTTAAAGTCATTTCTGTGCCTGAAATTAGTCAAAATTGAAGCTTCTGAGTAAGCAAAACTGTGTAAAAATGGCAATTTTGGTCACTGTGAGGGTTTAAAAAGTAGTTATTCAACATGAGACCCGATCCAAATGACATTTTGAATCATTTTTGGTAGAGTCCAAAAAAAATCAATTTTCTGATAAAGAACGATAACCCCGGACCAGTCGAACGTTCAAAAAATGGTCAATATTGAGGAAATTTTAACATTTAATCTTTTGACTTTAAATGATGGTTGGATGTGTATTATTACTTTTTCAACTAAAATAAGTGTGTTTAAAGTAATTTCTGTGCCTGAAATTGGTCAAAATTGAAGCTTCTGAGTAAGCAAAACTCTGTAAAAATGGCAATTTTGGGCACTGTGAGGGTTTAAAAAGTGGTTATTCAACATGAGGCCCGATCCAAATGACATTTTGAATCATTCTTGGTTGAGTCCAAAAAATCAATTTTCTGATGAAAAACAATGACCCCGGACCAGGCGAACGTTCAAAAAATGGTCAATATTGATGACATTTTAACATTTAATCTTTTGACTTTAAATGATGGTTGGATGTGAATTATTACTTTTTCAACTAAAATAAGTGTGTTTAAAGTAATTTCTGTGCCTGAAATTGGTCAAAATTGAAGCTTCTGAGTAAGCAAAACTCTGTAAAAATGGCAATTTTGGGCACTGTGAGGGTTTAAAAAGTGTTTATTCAACATGAGGCCCGATCCAAATGACATTTTGAATCATTTTTGGTAGAGTCCAAAAAATCAATTTTCTGATGAAAAACGATGACCCCGGACCAGTCGAACGTTCAAAAAATGGTCAATATTGATGAAATTTTAACATTTAATCTTTTGACTGTAAATGATGGTTGGTTGTGAATTATTACTTTTTCAACTAAAATAAGTGTGTTTAAAGTCACTTCTGTGCCTGAAATTGGTCAAAATTGAAGCTTCTGAGTAAGCAAAACTCTGTTAAAATGGCAATTTTGGGCACTGTGAGGGTTTAAAAAGTGGTTATTCAACATGAGGCCCGATCCAAATGACCTTTTGAATCATTTTTGGTAGAGTCCAAAAAATCAATTTTCTGTTGAAAAACGATGACCCCGGACCAGTCGAACGTTCAAAAAATGGTCAATATTGATGACATTTTAACATTTAATCTTTTGACTTTAAATGACGGTTGGATGTGAATTATTACTTTTTCAACTAAAATAAGTGTGTTTAAAGTCATTTCTGTGCCTGAAATTAGTCAAAATTGAAGCTTCTGAGTAAGCAAAACTGTGTAAAAATGGCAATTTTGGTCACTGTGAGGGTTTAAAAAGTAGTTATTCAACATGAGACCCGATCCAAATGACATTTTGAATCATTTTTGGTAGAGTCCAAAAAAATCAATTTTCTGATAAAAAACGATAACCCCGGACCAGTCGAACGTTCAAAAAATGGTCAATATTGAGGAAATTTTAACATTTAATCTTTTGACTTTAAATGACGGTTGGATGTGAATTATGACTTTTTCAACTAAAATAAGTTTATTTAAAATCATTTCTGTGTCTGAAATTGGTCAAAATTGTAGCTTCTGAGTAAGCAAAACTCTGTAAAAATGGCAATTTTGGGCACTGTGAGGGTTTAAAAAGTGGTTATTCAACATGAGACCCGATCCAAATGACATTTTGAATCATTTTTGGTAGAGTCCCAAAAAATCAATTTTCTGATAAAAAACGATAACCCCGGACCAGTCGAACGTTCAAAAAATGGTCAATATTGATGAAATTTTAACATTTAATCTTTTAACTTTAAATGACGGTTGGATGTGAATTATGACTTTTTCAACTAAAATAAGTGTGTTTAAAGTCATTTCTGTGCCTGAAATTGGTCAAAATTGAAGCTTCTGAGTAAGCAAAACTGTGTAAAAATGGCAATTTTGGTCACTGTGAGGGGCAATTTTGGTCACTGTGAGGGTTTAAAAAGTGGTTATTCAACATGAGGCCCGATCCAAATGACATTTTGAATCATTTTTGGTAGAGTCCAAAAAATCAATTTTCTGATGAAAACGATGACCCCGGACCAGTCGAACTTTCAAAAAATGGTCAATATTGATGAAATTTTAACATTTAATCTTTTGACTGTAAATGATGGTTGGTTGTGAATTATTACTTTTTCAACTAAAATAAGTGTGTTTAAAGTCACTTCTGTGCCTGAAATTGGTCAAAATTGAAGCTTCTGAGTAAGCAAAACTCTGTTAAAATGGCAATTTTGGGCACTGTGAGGGTTTAAAAAGTGGTTATTCAACATGAGGCCCGATCCAAATGACCTTTTGAATCATTTTTGGTAGAGTCCAAAAAATCTATTTTCTGTTGAAAAACGATGACCCCGGACCAGTCGAACGTTCAAAAAATGGTCAATATTGATGAAATTTTAACATTTAATCTTTTGACTTTAAATGACGGTTGGATGTGAATTATTACTTTTTCAACTAAAATAAGTGTGTTTAAAGTCATTTCTGTGCCTGAAATTAGTCAAAATTGAAGCTTCTGAGTAAGCAAAACTGTGTAAAAATGGCAATTTTGGTCACTGTGAGGGTTTAAAAAGTGGTTATTCAACATGAGACCCGATCCAAATGACATTTTGAATCATTTTTGGTAGAGTCCAAAAAAATCAATTTTCTGATAAAAAACGATAACCCCGGACCAGTCGAATGTTCAAAAAATGGTCAATATTGAGGAAATTTTAACATTTAATCTTTTGACTTTAAATGATGGTTGGATGTGAATTATTACTTTTTCAACTAAAATAAGTGTGTTTAAAGTCATTTCTGTGCCTGAAATTAGTCAAAATTGAAGCTTCTGAGTAAGCAAAACTGTGTAAAAAGGGCAATTTTGGTCACTGTGAGGGTTTAAAAAGTAGTTATTCAACATGAGACCCGATCCAAATGACATTTTGAATCATTTTTGGTAGAGTCCAAAAAAATCAATTTTCTGATAAAAAACGATAACCCCGGACCAGTCGACCGTTCAAAAAATGGTCAATATTGAGGAAATTTTAACATTTAATCTTTTGACTTTAAATGATGGTTGGATGTGTATTATTACTTTTTCAACTAAAATAAGTGTGTTTAAAGTAATTTCTGTGCCTGAAATTGGTCAAAATTGAAGCTTCTGAGTAAGCAAAACTCTGTAAAAATGGCAATTTTGGGCACTGTGAGGGTTTAAAAAGTGGTTATTCAATATGAGGCCCGATCCAAATGACATTTTGAATCATTTTTGGTAGAGTCCAAAAAATCAATTTTCTGATGAAAAACGATGACCCCGGACCAGTCGAACGCTCAAAAAATGGTCAATATTGATGAAATTTTAACATTTAATCTTTTGACTTTAAATGAGGGTTGGATGTGAATTATGACTTTTTCAACTAAAATAAGTGTGTTTAAAGTCATTTCTGTGCCTGAAATTGGTCAAAATTGAAGCTTCTGAGTAAGCAAAACTGTGTAAAAATGGCAATTTTGGTCACTGTGAGGGGCAATTTTGGTCACTGTGAGGGTTTAAAAAGTGGTTATTCAACATGAGACCCGATCCAAATGACATTTTGAATCATTTTTGGTAGAGTCCAAAAAATCAATTTTCTGATGAAAAACGATGACCCCGGACCAGTCGAACGTTCAAAAAATGGTCAATATTGATGAAATTTTAACATTTAATCTTTTTAGTTTAATTGATGGTTGGTTGTGAGTTATTACTTTTTCAACTAAAATAAGTGTGTTTGAAGTCATTTCTGTGCCTGAAATTAGTCAAAATTGAAGCTTCTGAGTAAGCAAAACTCTGTTAAAATGGCAATTTTGGGCACTGTGAGGGTTTAAAAAGTGGTTATTCAACATGAGGCCCGATCCAAATGACCTTTTGAATCATTTTTGGTAGAGTCCAAAAAATCAATTTTCTGTTGAAAAACGATGACCCCGGACCAGTCGAACGTTCAAAAAATGGTCAATATTGATGAAATTTTAACATTTAATCTTTTGACTTTAAATGACGGTTGGATGTGAATTATTACTTTTTCAACTAAAATAAGTGTGTTTAAAGTAATTTCTGTGCCTGAAATTGGTCAAAATTGAAGCTTCTGAGTAAGCAAAACTCTGTAAAAATGGCAATTTTGGTCACTGTGAGGGTTTAAAAAGTGTTTATTCAACATGAGGCCCGATCCAAATGACATTTTGAATCATTTTTGGTAGAGTCCAAAAAATCAATTTTCTGATGAAAAATGATGACCCCGGACCAGTCGAACGCTCAAAAAATGGTCAATATTGATGAAATTTTAACAGTTAATCTTTTGACTTTAAATGAGGGTTGGATGTGAATTATTACTTTTTCAACTAAAATAAGTTTATTTAAAATCATTTCTGTGTCTGAAATTGGTCAAAATTGTAGCTTCTGAGTAAGCAAAACTCTGTAAAAATGGCAATGTTGGGCACTGTGAGGGTTTAAAAAGTGGTTATTCAACATGAGGCCCGATCCAAATGACATTTTGAATCATTTTTGGTAGAGTCCAAAAAATCAATTTTCTGATGAAAAACGATGACCACGGACCAGTCGAACGTTCAAAAAATGGTCAATATTGATGAAATTTTAACATTTAATCTTTTGACTTTAAATGACGGTTGGATGTGAATTATGACTTTTTCAACTAAAATAAGTGTGTTTAAAGTCATTTCTGTGCCTGAAATTCGTCAAAATTGAAGCTTCTGAGTAAGCAAAACTGTGTAAAAATGTCAATTTTGGTCACTGTGAGGGGCAATTTTGGTCACTGTGAGGGTTTAAAAAGTGGTTATTCAACATGAGACCCGATCCAAATGACATTTTGAATCATTTTTGGTAGAGTCCAAGAAATCAATTTTCTGATGAAAAATGATGACCTCGGACCAGTCGAACGTTCAAAAAATGGTCAATATTGATGAAATTTTAACATTTAATCTTTTGAGTTTAAATGATGGTTGGTTGTGAATTATTACTTTTTCAACTAAAATAATTGTGTTTAAAGTCATTTCTGTGCCTGAAATTAGTCAAAATTGAAGCTTCTGAGTAAGCAAAACTCTGTAAAAATGGCAATTTTGGGCACTGTGAGGGTTTAAAAAGTGGTTATTCAACATGTGGCCCGATCCAAATGACATTTTGAATCGATTTTGGTAGAGTCCAAAAAATAAATTTTCTGATGAAAAACGATGACCCCGGACCAGTCGAACGTTCAAAAAATGGTCAATATTGATGAAATTTTAACATTTAATCTTTTGACTGTAAATGATGGTTGGTTGTGAATTATTACTTTTTCAACTAAAATAAGTGTGTTTAAAGTCACTTCTGTGCCTGAAATTGGTCAAAATTGAAGCTTCTGAGTAAGCAAAACTCTGTTAAAATGGCAATTTTGGGCACTGTGAGGGTTTAAAAAGTGGTTATTCAACATGAGGCCCGATCCAAATGACCTTTTGAATCATTTTTGGTAGAGTCCAAAAAATCAATTTTCTGTTGAAAAACGATGACCCCGGACCAGTCGAACGTTCTAAAAATGGTCAATATTGATGAAATTTTAACATTTAATCTTTTGACTTTAAATGACGGTTGGATGTGAATTATTACTTTTTCAACTAAAATAAGTGTATTTAAAGTCATTTCTGTGCCTGAAATTAGTCAAAATTGAAGCTTCTGAGTAAGCAAAACTGTGTAAAAATGGCAATTTTGGTCACTGTGAGGGTTTAAAAAGTGGTTATTCAACATGAGACCCGATCCAAATGACATTTCGAATCATTTTTGGTAGAGTCCAAAAAAATCAATTTTCTGATAAAAAACGATAACCCCGGACCAGTCGAACGTTCAAAAAATGGTCAATATTGAGGAAATTTTAACATTTAATCTTTTGACTTTAAATGATGGTTGGATGTGAATTATTACTTTTTCAACTAAAATAAGTGTGTTTAAAGTCATTTCTGTGCCTGAAATTGGTCAAAATTGAAGCTTCTGAGTAAGCAAAACTCTGTAAAAATGGCAATTTTGGGCACTGTGAGGGTTTAAAAAGTGGTTATTCAACATGAGGCCCGATCCAAATGACATTTTGAATCATTTTTGGTAGAGTCCAAAAAAATCAATTTTCTGATGAAAAACGATGACCCCGGACCAGTCGAATGTTCAAAAAATGGTCAATATTGATGAAATTTTAACATTTAATCTTTTGACTTTAAATGAGGGTTGGATGTGAATTATTACTTTTTCAACTAAAATAAGTTTATTTAAAATCATTTCTGTGTCTGAAATTGGTCAAAATTGTAGCTTCTGAGTAAGCAAAATTCTGTAAAAATGGCAATTTTGGGCACTGTGAGGGTTTAAAAAGTGGTTATTCAACATGAGGCCCGATCCAAATGACATTTTGAATCATTTTTGGTAGAGTCCAAAAAATCAATTTTCTGATGAAAACGATGACCCCGGACCAGTCGAACTTTCAAAAAATGGTCAATATTGATGAAATTTTAACATTTAATCTTTTGACTGTAAATGATGGTTGGTTGTGAATTATTACTTTTTCAACTAAAATAAGTGTGTTTAAAGTCACTTCTGTGCCTGAAATTGGTCAAAATTGAAGCTTCTGAGTAAGCAAAACTCTGCTAAAATGGCAATTTTGGGCACTGTGAGGGTTTAAAAAGTGGTTATTCAACATGAGGCCCGATCCAAATGACCTTTTGAATCATTTTTGGTAGAGTCCAAAAAATCAATTTTCTGTTGAAAAACGATGACCCCGGACCAGTCGAACGTTCAAAAAATGGTCAATATTGATGAAATTTTAACATTTAATCTTTTGACTTTAAATGACGGTTGGATGTGAATTATTACTTTTTCAACTAAAATAAGTGTGTTTAAAGTCATTTCTGTGCCTGAAATTAGTCAAAATTGAAGCTTCTGAGTAACCAAAACTGTGTAAAAATGGCAATTTTGGTCACTGTGAGGGTTTAAAAAGTAGTTATTCAACATGAGACCCGATCCAAATGACATTTTGAATCATTTTTGGTAGAGTCCAAAAAAATCAATTTTCTGATAAAAAACGATAACCCCGGACCAGTCGAACGTTCAAAAAATGGTCAATATTGAGGAAATTTTAACATTTAATCTTTTGACTTTAAATGACGGTTGGATGTGAATTATGACTTTTTCAACTAAAATAAGTTTATTTAAAATCATTTCTGTGTCTGAAATTGGTCAAAATTGTAGCTTCTGAGTAAGCAAAACTCTGTAAAAATGGCAATTTTGGGCACTGTGAGGGTTTAAAAAGTGGTTATTCAACATGAGACCCGATCCAAATGACATTTTGAATCATTTTTGGTAGAGTCCAAAAAAATCAATTTTCTGATAAAAAACGATAACCCCGGACCAGTCGAACGTTCAAAAAATGGTCAATATTGATGAAATTTTAACATTTAATCTTTTGACTGTAAATGATGGTTGGTTGTGAATTATTACTTTTTCAACTAAAATAAGTGTGTTTAAAGTCACTTCTGTGCGTGAAATTGGTCAAAATTGAAGCTTCTGAGTAAGCAAAACTCTGTTAAAATGGCAATTTTGGGCACTGTGAGGGTTTAAAAAGTGGTTATTCAACATGAGACCCGATCCAAATGACATTTTGAATCATTTTTGGTAGAGTTCAAAAAAATCAATTTTCTGATAAAAAACGATAACCCCGGACCAGTCGAATGTTCAAAAAATGGTCAATATTGAGGAAATTTTAACATTTAATCTTTTGACTTTAAATGATGGTTGGATGTGAATTATTACTTTTTCAACTAAAATAAGTGTGTTTAAAGTCATTTCTGTGCCTGAAATTAGTCAAAATTGTAGCTTCTGAGTAAGCAAAACTGTGTAAAAATGGCATTTTTGGTCACTCTGAGGGTTTAAAGAGTGGTTATTCAACATGAGGCACGATCCAATTGACATTTTGAATCATTTTTGGTACAGTCCAAAAAATCAATTTTCGGATAAAAAACAATGACTCCGGACATGTCGAACGATCCTAAAAAGGTCAAAATGGATGAAATTTTAACATTTAATCTTTTGACTGTAAATGACTGTTGGATTTGAATTATGACTTTGTCAACTAAAATAAGTGTGTTTAAAGTCATTTCTGTGCCTGAAACGGGTCAAAATTGAAGCTTTTGAGTAAGCAAAACTCTGTAAAAATGGCAATTTTGGTCACTCTGAGGGTTTAAAAAGTGGTTATTCAACATGAGGCACGATCCAATTGACATTTTGAATCATTTTTGGTACAGTCCAAAAAATCAATTTTCGAATGAAAAACGATGACTCCGGACATGTCGAACGATCCCAAAAAGGTCAAAATGGATGAAATTTTAACATTTAATCTTTTGACTGTAAATGACTGTTGGATGTGAATTATGACTTTGTCAACTAAAATAAGTGTGTTTAAAGTCATTTCTGTGCCTGAAACGGGTCAAAATTGAAGCTTTTGAGTAAGCAAAACTCTGTAAAAATGACAATTTTGGTCACTGTGAGGGTTTAAAAAGTGGTTATTCAACATGAGGCACGATCCAATTGACATTTTGAATCATTTTTGGTACAGTCCAAAAAATCAATTTTCGAATGAAAAACGATGACTCCGGACATGTCGAACGATCCCAAAAAGGTCAAAATGGATGAAATTTTAACATTTAATCTTTTGACTGTAAATGACTGTTGGATGTGAATTATGACTTTGTCAACTAAAATAAGTGTGTTTAAAGTCATTTCTATGCCTGAAACGGGTCAAAATTGAAGCTTTTGAGTAAGCAAAACTCTGTAAAAATGGCAATTTTGGTCACTGTGAGGGTTTAAAAAGTGGTTATTCAACATGAGGCACGATCCAATTGACATTTTGAATCATTTTTGGTACAGTCCAAAAAATCAATTTTCGGATGAAAAAAGATGACTCCGGACATGTCGAACTATCCCAAAATGGTCAATATGGATGAAATTTTAATATTTAATCTTTTGACTGTAAATGACTGTTGGATGTGAATTATGACTTTGTCAACTAAAATAAGTGTGTTTAAAGTCATTTCTGTGCCTGAAACGGGTCAAAATTGAAGCTTTTGAGTAAGCAAAACTCTGTAAAAATGGCAATTTTGGTCACTCTGAGGGTTTAAAAAGTGGTTATTCAACATGAGGCACGATCCAATTGACATTTTGAATCATTTTTGGTACAGTCCAAAAAATAAATTTTCGGATGAAAAACGATGACTCCGGACATGTCGAACGATCCCAAAAAGGTCAAAATGGATGAAATTTTAACATTTAATCTTTTGACTGTAAATGACTGTTGGATGTGAATTATGACTTTGTCAACTAAAATAAGTGTGTTTAAAGTCATTTCTGTGCCTGAAACGGGTCAAAATTGAAGCTTTTGAGTAAGCAAAACTCTGTAAAAATGACAATTTTGGTCACTGTGAGGGTTTAAAAAGTGGTTATTCAACATGAGGCACGATCCAATTGACATTTTGAATCATTTTTGGTACAGTCCAAAAAATCAATTTTCGGATGAAAAACGATGACTCCGAACATGTCGAACGATCCCAAAATGGTCAATATGGATGAAATTTTAACATTTAATCTTTTGACTGTAAATGACTGTTGGATGTGAATTATGACTTTGTCAACTAAAATAAGTGTGTTTAAAGTCATTTCTGTGCCTGAAACGGGTCAAAATTGAAGCTTTTGAGTAAGCAAAACTCTGTAAAAATGGCAATTTTGGTCACTCTGAGGGTTTAAAAAGTGGCTATTCAACATGAGGCACGATCCAATTGACATTTTGAATCATTTTTGGTACAGTCTAAAAAATCAATTTTCGGATGAAAAACGATGACTCCGGACATGTTGAACGATCCCAAAAAGGTCAAAATGGATGAAATTTTAACATTTAATCTTCTGACTGTAAATGACTGTTGGATGTGAATGATGACTTTGTCAACTAAAATAAGTGTGTTTAAAGTCATTTCTGTGCCTGAAACGGGTCAAAATTGAAGCTTTTGAGTAAGCAAAACTCTGTAAAAATGGCAATTTTGGTCACTGTGAGGGTTTAAAAAGTGGTTATTCAACATGAGGCACGATCCAATTGACATTTTGAATCATTTTTGGTACAGTCCAAAAAATCAATTTTTGGATGAAAAACGATGACTCCGGACATGTCGAACTATCCCAAAATGGTCAATATGGATGAAATTTTAACATTTAATCTTTTGACTGTAAATGACTGTTGGATGTTAATTATGACTTTGTCATCTAAAATAAGTGTGTTTAAAGTCGTTTCTGTGCCTCAAAGGGGTCAAAATTGAAGCTTTTGAGTAATCAAAACTCTGTAAAAATGGCAATTTTGGTCACTGTGAGGGTTTAAAAAGTGGTTATTCAACATGAGGCACGATCCAATTGACATTTTGAATCATTTTTGATACAGTCCAAAAAATCAATTTTCGGATGAAAAAACGATGACTCCGGACATGTCGAACGATCCCAAAATGGTCAATATGGATGAAATTTTAACATTTAATCTTTTGACTGTAAATGACTGTTGGATGTGAATTATGACTTTGTCAACTAAAATAAGTGTGTTTAAAGTCATTTCTGTGCCTGAAACGGGTCAAAATTGAAGCTTTTGAGTAAGCAAAACTCTGTAAAAATGGCAATTTTGGTCACTCTGAGGGTTTAAAAAGTGGTTATTCAACATGAGGCCCGATCCAATTGACATTTTGAATCATTTTTGGTACAGTCCAAAAAATAAATTTTCGGATGAAAAACGATGACTCCGGACCTATCGAACGTTCCCAAAATGGTCTATAATGATGAAATTTTAACATTTAATCTTTTGAATCTAAATGACTGTTGGATGTGAATTATGACTTTGTCAACTACAATAAGTGTGTTTAAAGCCGTTTCTGTGCCTCAAAGGGGTCAAAATTGAAGCTTTTGAGTAATCAAAACTCTGTAAAAATGGCAATTTTGGTCACTGTGAGGGTTTAAAAAGTGGTTATTCAACATGAGGCACGATCCAATTGACATTTTGAATCATTTTTGGTACAGTCCAAAAAATCAATTTTCGGATGAAAAACGATGACTCCGGACATGTCGAACGATCCCAAAATGGTCAATATGGATGAAATTTTAACATTTAATCTTTTGACTGTAAATGACTGTTGGATGTGAATTATGACTTTGTCAACTAAAATAAGTGTGTTTAAAGTCATTTCTGTGCCTGAAACGGGTCAAAATTGAAGCTTTTGAGTAAGCAAAACTCTGTAAAAATGGCAATTTTGGTCACTGTGAGGGTTTAAAAAGTGGTTATTCAACATGAGGCACGATCCAATTGACATTTTGAATCATTTTTGGTACAGTCCAAAAAATCAATTTTCGGATGAAAAACGATGACTCCGGACATGTCGAACGATCCCAAAATGTTCAATATGGATGAAATTTTAACATTTAAACTTTTGACTGTAAATGACTGTTGGATGTGAATTATGACTTTGTCAACTAAAATAAGTGTGTTTAAAGTCATTTCTGTGCCTGAAACGGGTCAAAATTGAAGCTTTTGAGTAAGCAAAACTCTGTAAAAATGGCAATTTTGGTCACTCTGAGGGTTTAAAAAGTGGTTATTCAACATGAGGCACGATCCAATTGACATTTTGAATCATTTTTGGTACAGTCCAAAAAATCAATTTTCGGATGAAAAACGATGACTCCGGACATGTTGAACGATCCCAAAAAGGTCAAAATGGATGAAATTTTAACATTTAATCTTTTGACTGTAAATGACTGTTGGATGTGAATTATGACTTTGTCAACTAAAATAAGTGTGTTTAAAGTCATTTCTGTGCCTGAAACGGGTCAAAATTGAAGCTTTTGAGTAAGCAAAACTCTGTAAAAATGGCAATTTTGGTCACTGTGAGGGTTTAAAAAGTGGTTATTCAACATGAGGCACGATCCAATTGACATTTTGAATCATTTTTGGTACAGTCCAAAAAATCAATTTTCGGATGAAAAACGATGACTCCGGACATGTCGAACGATCCCAAAAAGGTCACAATGGATGAAATTTTACCATTTAATCTTTTGACTGTAAATGACTGTTGGATGTGAATTATGACTTTGTCCACTAAAATAAGTGTCTTTAAAGTCATTTCTGTGCCTGAAACGGGTCAAAATTGAAGCTTTTGAGTAAGCAAAACTCTGTAAAAATGGCAATTTTGGTCACTCTGAGGGTTTAAAAAGTGGTTATTCAACATGAGGCACGATCCAATTGACATGTTGAATCATTTTTGGTACAGTCCAAAAAATCAATTTTCGAATGAAAAACGATGACTCCGGACATGTCGAACGATCCCAAAAAGGTCACAATGGATGAAATTTTAACATTTAATCTTTTGACTGTAAATGACTGTTGGATGTGAATTATGACTTTGTCCACTAAAATAAGTGTGTTTAAAGTCATTTCTGTGCCTGAAACGGGTCAAAATTTAAGCTTTTGAGTAAGCAAAACTCTGTAAAAATGGCAATTTTGGTCACTCTGAGGGTTTAAAATGTGGTTATTCAACATGAGGCACGATCCAATTGACATTTTGAATCATTTTTGGTACAGTCCAAAAAATCAATTTTCGGATGAAAAACGATGACTCCGGACATGTCGAACGATCCCAAAATGGTCAATCTGGATGAAATTTTAACATTTAATCTTTTGACTGTAAATGACTGTTGGATGTGAATTATGACTTTGTCAACTAAAATAAGTGTGTTTAAAGTCATTTCTGTGCCTGAAACGGGTCAAAATTGAAGCTTTTGAGTAAGCAAAACTCTGTAAAAATGGCAATTTTGGTCACTCTGAGGGTTTAAAAAGTGGTTATTCAACATGAGGCACGATCCAATTGACATTTTGAATCATTTTTGGTACAGTCCAAAAAATCAATTTTCGGATGAAAAACGATGACTCCGGACATGTCGAACTATCCCAAAATGGTCAATATGGATGAAATTTTAACATTTAATCTTTTGACTCTAAATGACTGTTTGATGTGAATTATGACTTTGCCAACTAAAATAAGTGTGTTTAAAGTCGTTTCTGTGCCTCAAAGGGGTCAAAATTGAAGCTTTTGAGTAATCAAAACTCTGTAAAAATGGCAATTTTGGTCACTGTGAGGGTTTAAAAAGTGGTTATTCAACATGAGGCACGATCCAATTGACATTTTGAATCATTTTTGATACAGTCCAAAAAATCAATTTTCGGATGAAAAAACGATGACTCCGGACATGTCGAACGATCCCAAAATGGTCAATATGGATGAAATTTTAACATTTAATCTTTTGACTGTAAATGACTGTTGGATGTGAATTATGACTTTGTCAACTAAAATAAGTGTGTTTAAAGTCATTTCTGTGCCTGAAACGGGTCAAAATTGAAGCTTTTGAGTAAGCAAAACTCTGTAAAAATGGCAATTTTGGTCACTCTGAGGGTTTAAAAAGTGGTTATTCAACATGAGGCCCGATCCAATTGACATTTTGAATCATTTTTGGTACAGTCCAAAAAATAAATTTTCGGATGAAAAACGATGACTCCGGACCTATCGAACGTTCCCAAAATGGTCTATAATGATGAAATTTTAACATTTAATCTTTTGAATCTAAATGACTGTTGGATGTGAATTATGACTTTGTCAACTACAATAAGTGTGTTTAAAGCCGTTTCTGTGCCTCAAAGGGGTCAAAATTGAAGCTTTTGAGTAATCAAAACTCTGTAAAAATGGCAATTTTGGTCACTGTGAGGGTTTAAAAAGTGGTTATTCAACATGAGCCACGATCCAATTGACATTTTGAATCATTTTTGGTACAGTCCAAAAAATCAATTTTCGGATGAAAAACCATGACTCCGGACATGTCGAATGATCCCAAAATGGTCAATATGGATGAAATTTTAACATTTAATCTTTTGACTCTAAATGACTGTTGGATGTGAATTATGACTTTGTCAACTAAAATAAGTGTGTTTAAAGTCATTTCTGTGCCTCAAAGGGGTCAAAATTGAAGCTTTTGAGTAAGCAAAACTCTGTAAAAATGGCAATTTTGGTCACTGTGAGGGTTTAAAAAGTGGTTATTCAACATGAGGCACGATCCAATTGAAATTTTGAATCATTTTTGGTACAGTCCAAAAAATCAATTTTCGGATGAAAAACGATGATTCCGGACATGTCGAACGATCCCAAAAAGGTCAAAATGGATGAAATTTTAACATTTAATCTTTTGACTGTAAATGACTGTTGGATGTGAATTATGACTTTGTCAACTAAAATAAGTGTGTTTAAAGTCATTTCTGTGCCTGAAACGGGTCAAAATTGAAGCTTTTGAGTAAGCAAAACTCTGTAAAAATGGCAATTTTGGTCACTCTGAGGGTTTAAAAAGTGGTTATTCAACATGAGGCACGATCCAATTGACATTTTGAATCATTTTTGGTACAGTCCAAAAAATCAATTTTCGGATGAAAAACGATGACTCCGGACATGTCGAACGATCCCAAAATGGTCAATATGGATGAAATTTTAACATTTAATCTTTTGACTGTAAATGACTGTTGGATGTGAATTATGACTTTGTCAACTAAAATAAGTGTGTTTAAAGTCATTTCTGTGCCTGAAACGGGTCAAAATTGAAGCTTTTGAGTAAGCAAAACTCTGTAAAAATGGCAATTTGGTCACTCTGAGGGTTTAAAAAGTGGGTATTCAACATGAGGCACGATCCAATTGACATTTTGATTCATTTTTGGTACAGTCCAAAAAATCAATTTTCGGATGAAAAACGATGACTCCGGACATGTCGAACGATCCCAAAATGGTCAATATGGATGAAATTTTAACATTTAATCTTTTGACTGTAAATGACTGTTGGATGTGAATTATGACTTTGTCAACTAAAATAAGTGTGTTTAAAGTCATTTCTGTGCCTGAAACGGGTCAAAATTGAAGCTTTTGAGTAAGCAAAACTCTGTAAAAATGGCAATTTTGGTCACTGTGAGGGTTTAAAAAGTGGTTATTCAACATGAGGCACGATCCAATTGACATTTTGAATCATTTTTGGTACAGTCCAAAAAATCAATTTTCGGATGAAAAACGATGACTCCGGACATGTCGAACGATCCCAAAAAGGTCACAATGGATGAAATTTTCACATTTAATCTTTTGACTGTAAATGACTGTTGGATGTGAATTATGACTTTGTCAACTAAAATAAGTGTGTTTAAAGTCATTTCTGTGCCTGAAACGGGTCAAAATTGAAGCTTTTGAGTAAGCAAAACTCTGTAAAAATGGCAATTTTGGTCACTGTGAGGGTTTAACCCTTTCGATGCTGATGACGAGCTCAGCTCGTCATCACCCACGGGTGTCGTGTGCTGATGACGAGCTGAGCTCGTCATGAATATATGGCATCAAGAATTTTCCAGCACACAGCGGGAAAACGCCTAGCAGCCAAGAGGTTAAAAAGTGGTTATTCAACATGAGGCACGATCCAATTGACATTTTGAATCATTTTTGGTACAGTCCAAAAAATCAATTTTCGGATGAAAAACGATGACTCCGGACATGTCGAACTATCCCAAAATGGTCAATATGGATGAAATTTTAACATTTAATCTTTTGACTGTAAATGACTGTTGGATGTGAATTATGACTTTGTCAACTAAAATAAGTGTGTTTAAAGTCATTTCTGTGCCTGAAACGGGTCAAAATTGAAGCTTTTGAGTAAGCAAAACTCTGTAAAAATGGCAATTTGGTCACTCTGAGGGTTTAAAAAGTGGGTATTCAACATGAGGCACGATCCAATTGACATTTTGAATCATTTTTGGTACAGTCCAAAAAAATCAATTTTCGGATGAAAAACGATGACTCCGGACATGTCGAACGATCCCAAAATGGTCAATATGGATGAAATTTTAACATTTAATCTTTTGACTGTAAATGACTGTTGGATGTGAATTATGACTTTGTCAACTAAAATAAGTGTGTTTAAAGTCATTTCTGTGCCTGAAACGGGTCAAAATTGAAGCTTTTGAGTAAGCAAAACTCTGTAAAAATGGCAATTTTGGTCACTGTGAGGGTTTAAAAAGTGGTTATTCAACATGAGGCACGATCCAATTGACATTTTGAATCATTTTTGGTACAGTCCAAAAAATCAATTTTCGGATGAAAAACGATGACTCCGGACATGTCGAACGATCCCAAAATGGTCAATATGGATGAAATTTTAACATTTATTCTTTTGACTGTAAATGACTGTTGGATGTGAATTATGACTTTCTCAATTAAAATAAGTGTGTTTAAAGTCATTTCTGTGCCTGAAACGGGTCAAAATTGAAGCTTTTGAGTAAGCAAAACTCTGTAAAAATGGCAATTTTGGTCACTGTGAGGGTTTAAAAAGTGGTTATTCAACATGAGGCACGATCCAATTGACATTTTGAATCATTTTTGGTACAGTCCAAAAAATCAATTTTCGGATGAAAAACGATGACTCTGGACATGTCGAACGATCCCAAAAAGGTCAAAATGGATGAAATTTTAACATTTAATCTTTTGACTGTAAATGACTGTTGGATGTGAATTATGACTTTGTCAACTAAAATAAGTGTGTTTAAAGTCATTTCTGTGCCTGAAACGGGTCAAAATTGAAGCTTTTGAGTAAGCAAAACTCTGTAAAAATGGCAATTTTGGTCACTGTGAGGGTTTAACCCTTTCGATGCTGATGACGAGCTCAGCTCGTCATCACCCACGGGTGTCGTGTGCTGATGACGAGCTGAGCTCGTCATGAATATATGGCATCAAGAATTTTCCAGCACACAGCGGGAAAACGCCTAGCAGCCAAGAGGTTAAAAAGTGGTTATTCAACATGAGGCACGATCCAATTGACATTTTGAATCATTTTTGGTACAGTCCAAAAAATCAATTTTCGGATGAAAAACGATGACTCCGGACATGTCGAACTATCCCAAAATGGTCAATATGGATGAAATTTTAACATTTAATCTTTTGACTGTAAATGACTGTTGGATGTGAATTATGACTTTGTCAACTAAAATAAGTGTGTTTAAAGTCATTTCTGTGCCTGAAACGGGTCAAAATTGAAGCTTTTGAGTAAGCAAAACTCTGTAAAAATGGCAATTTTGGTCACTCTGAGGGTTTAAAAAGTGGGTATTCAACATGAGGCACGATCCAATTGACATTTTGAATCATTTTTGGTACAGTCCAAAAAATCAATTTTCGGATGAAAAACGATGACTCCGGACATGTCGAACGATCCCAAAATGGTCAATATGGATGAAATTTTAACATTTAATCTTTTGACTGTAAATGACAGTTGGATGTGAATTATGACTTTGTCAACTAAAATAAGTGTGTTTAAAGTCATTTCTGTGCCTGAAACGGGTCAAAATTGAAGCTTTTGAGTAAGCAAAACTCTGTAAAAATGGCAATTTTGGTCACTCTGAGGGTTTAAAAAGTGGTTATTCAACATGAGGCACGATCCAATTGACATTTTGAATCATTTTTGGTACAGTCCAAAAAATCAATTTTCGAATGAAAAACGATGACTCCGGACATGTCGAACGATCCCAAAAAGGTCAAAATGGATGAAATTTTAACATTTAATCTTTTGACTGTAAATGACTGTTGGATGTGAATTATGACTTTGTCAACTAAAATAAGTGTGTTTAAAGTCATTTCTGTGCCTGAAACGGGTCAAAATTGAAGCTTTTGAGTAAGCAAAACTCTGTAAAAATGACAATTTTGGTCACTGTGAGGGTTTAAAAAGTGGTTATTCAACATGAGGCACGATCCAATTGACATTTTGAATCATTCTTGGTACAGTCCAAAAAATCAATTTTCGGATGAAAAAACGATGACTCCGGACATGTCGAACTATCCCAAAATGGTCAATATGGATGAAATTTTAATATTTATTCTTTTGACTGTAAATGACTGTTGGATGTGAATTATGACTTTGTCAACTAAAATAAGTGTGTTTAAAGTCATTTCTGTGCCTGAAACGGGTCAAAATTGAAGCTTTTGAGTAAGCAAAACTCTGTAAAAATGGCAATTTTGGTCACTCTGAGGGTTTAAAAAGTGGTTATTCAACATGAGGCACGATCCAATTGACATTTTGAATCATTTTTGGTACAGTACAAAAAAAACAATTTTCGGATGAAAAACGATGACTCCGGACATGTCGAACGATCCCAAAATGGTCAATATGGATGAAATTTTAACATTTAATCGTTTGACTGTAAATGACTGTTGGATGTGAATTATGACTTTGTCAACTAAAATAAGTGTGTTTAAAGTCATTTCTGTGCCTGAAACGGGTCAAAATTGAAGCTTTTGAGTAAGCAAAACTCTGTAAAAATGGCAATTTTGGTCACTCTGAGGGTTTAAAAAGTGGTTATTCAACATGAGGCACGATCCAATTGACATTTTGAATCATTTTTGGTACAGTCCAAAAAATCAATTTTCGGATGAAAAACGATGACTCCGGACATGTTGAACGATCCCAAAAAGGTCAAAATGGATGAAATTTTAACATTTAATCTTTTGACTGTAAATGACTGTTGGATGTGAATGATGACTTTGTCAACTAAAATAAGTGTGTTTAAAGTCATTTCTGTGCCTGAAACGCGTCAATATTGAAGCTTTTGAGTAAGCAAAACTCTGTAAAAATGGCAATTTTGGTCACTGTGAGGGTTTAAAAAGTGGTTATTCAACATGAGGCACGATCCAATTGACATTTTGAATCATTTTTGGTACAGTCCAAAAAATCAGTTTTTGGATAAAAAACGATGACTCCGGACATGTCGAACTATCCCAAAATGGTCAATATGGATGAAATTTTAACATTTAATCTTTTGACTCTAAATGACTGTTGGATGTGAATTATAACTTTGTCAACTAAAATAAGTGTGTTTAAAGTCATTTCTGTGCCTCAAAGGGGTCAAAATTGAAGCTTTTGAGTAAGCAAAACTCTGTAAAAATGGCAATTTTGGTCACTGTGAGGGTTTAAAAAGTGGTTATTCAACATGAGGCACGATCCAATTGACATTTTGAATCATTTTTGGTACAGTCCAAAAAATCAATTTTCGGATGAAAAACGATGACTCCGGACATGTCGAACGATCCCAAAATGGTCAATATGAATGAAATTTTAACATTTAATCTTTTGACTGTAAATGACTGTTGGATGTGAATTATGACTTTGTCATCTAAAATAAGTGTGTTTAAAGTCGTTTCTGTGCCTCAAAGGGGTCAAAATTGAAGCTTTTGAGTAATCAAAACTCTGTAAAAATGGCAATTTTGGTCACTGTGAGGGTTTAAAAAGTGGTTATTCAACATGAGGCACGATCCAATTGACATTTTGAATCATTTTTGATACAGTCCAAAAAATCAATTTTCGGATGAAAAACGATGACTCCGGACATGTCGAACGATCCCAAAATGGTCAATATGGATAAAATTTTAACATTTAATCTTTTGACTGTAAATGACTGTTGGATGTGAATTATGACTTTGTCAACTAAAATAAGTGTGTTTAAAGTCATTTCTGTGCCTGAAACGGGTCAAAATTGAAGCTTTTGAGTAAGTAAAACTCTGTAAAAATGGCAATTTTGGTCACTCTGAGGGTTTAAAAAGTGGTTATTCAACATGAGGCCCGATCCAATTGACATTTTGAATCATTTTTGGTACAGTCCAAAAAATAAATTTTCGGATGAAAAACGATGACTCCGGACCTATCAAACGTTCCCAAAATGGTCTATAATGATGAAATTTTAACATTTAATCTTTTGAATCTAAATGACTGTTGGATGTGAATTATGACTTTGTCAACTACAATAAGTGTGTTTAATGCCGTTTCTGTGCCTCAAAGGGGTCAAAATTGAAGCTTTTGAGTAATCAAAACTCTGTAAAAATGGCAATTTTGGTCACTGTGAGGGTTTAAAAAGTGGTTATTCAACATGAGCCACGATCCAATTGACATTTTGAATCATTTTTGGTACAGTCCAAAAAATCAATTTTCGGATGAAAAACCATGACTCCGGACATGTCGAATGATCCCAAAATGGTCAATATGGATGAAATTTTAACATTTAATCTTTTGACTCTAAATGACTGTTGGATGTGAATTATGACTTTGTCAACTAAAATAAGTGTGTTTAAAGTCATTTCTGTGCCTCAAAGGGGTCAAAATTGAAGCTTTTGAGTAAGCAAAACTCTGTAAAAATGGCAATTTTGGTCACTCTGAGGGTTTAAAAAGTGGGTATTCAACATGAGGCACGATCCAATTGACATTTTGAATCATTTTTGGTACAGTCCAAAAAATCAATTTTCGGATGGAAAACGATGACTCCGGACATGTCGAACGATCCCAAAATGGTCAATATGGATGAAATTTTAACATTTAATCTTTTGACTGTAAATGACAGTTGGATGTGAATTATGACTTTGTCAACTAAAATAAGTGTGTTTAAAGTCATTTCTGTGCCTGAAACGGGTCAAAATTGAAGCTTTTGAGTAAGCAAAACTCTGTAAAAATGGCAATTTTGGTCACTCTGAGGGTTTAAAAAGTGGTTATTCAACATGAGGCACGATCCAATTGACATTTTGAATCATTTTTGGTACAGTCCAAAAAATCAATTTTCGAATGAAAAACGATGACTCCGGACATGTCGAACGATCCCAAAAAGGTCAAAATGGATGAAATTTTAACATTTAATCTTTTGACTGTAAATGACTGTTGGATGTGAATTATGACTTTGTCAACTAAAATAAGTGTGTTTAAAGTCATTTCTGTGCCTGAAACGGGTCAAAATTGAAGCTTTTGAGTAAGCAAAACTCTGTAAAAATGACAATTTTGGTCACTGTGAGGGTTTAAAAAGTGGTTATTCAACATGAGGCACGATCCAATTGACATTTTGAATCATTCTTGGTACAGTCCAAAAAATCAATTTTCGGATGAAAAAACGATGACTCCGGACATGTCGAACTATCCCAAAATGGTCAATATGGATGAAATTTTAATATTTATTCTTTTGACTGTAAATGACTGTTGGATGTGAATTATGACTTTGTCAACTAAAATAAGTGTGTTTAAAGTCATTTCTGTGCCTGAAACGGGTCAAAATTGAAGCTTTTGAGTAAGCAAAACTCTGTAAAAATGGCAATTTTGGTCACTCTGAGGGTTTAAAAAGTGGTTATTCAACATGAGGCACGATCCAATTGACATTTTGAATCATTTTTGGTACAGTCCAAAAAAATCAATTTTCGGATGAAAAACGATGACTCCGGACATGTCGAACGATCCCAAAATGGTCAATATGGATGAAATTTTAACATTTAATCTTTTGACTGTAAATGACTGTTGGATGTGAATTATGACTTTGTCAACTAAAATAAGTGTGTTTAAAGTCATTTCTGTGCCTGAAACGGGTCAAAATTGAAGCTTTTGAGTAAGCAAAACTCTGTAAAAATGGCAATTTTGGTCACTCTGAGGGTTTAAAAAGTGGTTATTCAACATGAGGCACGATCCAATTGACATTTTGAATCATTTTTGGTACAGTCCAAAAAATCAATTTTCGGATGAAAAACGATGACTCCGGACATGTTGAACGATCCCAAAAGGTCAAAATGGATGAAATTTTAACATTTAATCTTTTGACTGTAAATGACTGTTGGATGTGAATGATGACTTTGTCAACTAAAATAAGTGTGTTTAAAGTCATTTCTGTGCCTGAAACGCGTCAAAATTGAAGCTTTTGAGTAAGCAAAACTCTGTAAAAATGGCAATTTTGGTCACTGTGAGGGTTTAAAAAGTGGTTATTCAACATGAGGCACGATCCAATTGACATTTTGAATCATTTTTGGTACAGTCCAAAAAATCAATTTTTGGATAAAAAACGATGACTCCGGACATGTCGAACTATCCCAAAATGGTCAATATGGATGAAATTTTAACATTTAATCTTTTGACTCTAAATGACTGTTGGATGTGAATTATAACTTTGTCAACTAAAATAAGTGTGTTTAAAGTCATTTCTGTGCCTCAAAGGGGTCAAAATTGAAGCTTTTGAGTAAGCAAAACTCTGTAAAAATGGCAATTTTGGTCACTGTGAGGGTTTAAAAAGTGGTTATTCAACATGAGGCACGATCCAATTGACATTTTGAATCATTTTTGGTACAGTCCAAAAAATCAATTTTCGGATGAAAAACGATGACTCCGGACATGTCGAACGATCCCAAAATGGTCAATATGAATGAAATTTTAACATTTAATCTTTTGACTGTAAATGACTGTTGGATGTGAATTATGACTTTGTCATCTAAAATAAGTGTGTTTAAAGTCGTTTCTGTGCCTCAAAGGGGTCAAAATTGAAGCTTTTGAGTAATCAAAACTCTGTAAAAATGGCAATTTTGGTCACTGTGAGGGTTTAAAAAGTGGTTATTCAACATGAGGCACGATCCAATTGACATTTTGAATCATTTTTGATACAGTCCAAAAAATCAATTTTCGGATGAAAAACGATGACTCCGGACATGTCGAACGATCCCAAAATGGTCAATATGGATGAAATTTTAACATTTAATCTTTTGACTGTAAATGACTGTTGGATGTGAATTATGACTTTGTCAACTAAAATAAGTGTGTTTAAAGTCATTTCTGTGCCTGAAACGGGTCAAAATTGAAGCTTTTGAGTAAGTAAAACTCTGTAAAAATGGCAATTTTGGTCACTCTGAGGGTTTAAAAAGTGGTTATTCAACATGAGGCCCGATCCAATTGACATTTTGAATCATTTTTGGTACAGTCCAAAAAATCAATTTTCGGATGAAAATCGATGACTCCGGACCTATCGAACGTTCCCAAAATGGTCTATAATGATGAAATTTTAACATTTAATCTTTTGACTGTAAATGACTGTTGGATGTGAATTATGACTTTGTCAACTAAAATAAGTGTGTTTAAAGTCATTTCTGTGCCTGAAACGGGTCAAAATTGAAGCTTTTGAGTAAGCAAAACTCTGTAAAAATGACAATTTTGGTCACTGTGAGGGTTTAAAAAGTGGTTATTCAACATGAGGCACGATCCAATTGACATTTTGAATCATTCTTGGTACAGTCCAAAAAATCAATTTTCGGATGAAAAAACGATGACTCCGGACATGTCGAACTATCCCAAAATGGTCAATATGGATGAAATTTTAATATTTATTCTTTTGACTGTAAATGACTGTTGGATGTGAATTATGACTTTGTCAACTAAAATAAGTGTGTTTAAAGTCATTTCTGTGCCTGAAACGGGTCAAAATTGAAGCTTTTGAGTAAGCAAAACTCTGTAAAAATGGCAATTTTGGTCACTCTGAGGGTTTAAAAAGTGGTTATTCAACATGAGGCACGATCCAATTGACATTTTGAATCATTTTTGGTACAGTCCAAAAAAATCAATTTTCGGATGAAAAACGATGACTCCGGACATGTCGAACGATCCCAAAATGGTCAATATGGATGAAATTTTAACATTTAATCTTTTGACTGTAAATGACTGTTGGATGTGAATTATGACTTTGTCAACTAAAATAAGTGTGTTTAAAGTCATTTCTGTGCCTGAAACGGGTCAAAATTGAAGCTTTTGAGTAAGCAAAACTCTGTAAAAATGGCAATTTTGGTCACTCTGAGGGTTTAAAAAGTGGTTATTCAACATGAGGCACGATCCAATTGACATTTTGAATCATTTTTGGTACAGTCCAAAAAATCAATTTTCGGATGAAAAACGATGACTCCGGACATGTTGAACGATCCCAAAAGGTCAAAATGGATGAAATTTTAACATTTAATCTTTTGACTGTAAATGACTGTTGGATGTGAATGATGACTTTGTCAACTAAAATAAGTGTGTTTAAAGTCATTTCTGTGCCTGAAACGCGTCAAAATTGAAGCTTTTGAGTAAGCAAAACTCTGTAAAAATGGCAATTTTGGTCACTGTGAGGGTTTAAAAAGTGGTTATTCAACATGAGGCACGATCCAATTGACATTTTGAATCATTTTTGGTACAGTCCAAAAAATCAATTTTTGGATAAAAAACGATGACTCCGGACATGTCGAACTATCCCAAAATGGTCAATATGGATGAAATTTTAACATTTAATCTTTTGACTCTAAATGACTGTTGGATGTGAATTATAACTTTGTCAACTAAAATAAGTGTGTTTAAAGTCATTTCTGTGCCTCAAAGGGGTAAAAATTGAAGCTTTTGAGTAAGCAAAACTCTGTAAAAATGGCAATTTTGGTCACTGTGAGGGTTTAAAAAGTGGTTATTCAACATGAGGCACGATCCAATTGACATTTTGAATCATTTTTGGTACAGTCCAAAAAATCAATTTTCGGATGAAAAACGATGACTCCGGACATGTCGAACGATCCCAAAATGGTCAATATGAATGAAATTTTAACATTTAATCTTTTGACTGTAAATGACTGTTGGATGTGAATTATGACTTTGTCATCTAAAATAAGTGTGTTTAAAGTCGTTTCTGTGCCTCAAAGGGGTCAAAATTGAAGCTTTTGAGTAATCAAAACTCTGTAAAAATGGCAATTTTGGTCACTGTGAGGGTTTAAAAAGTGGTTATTCAACATGAGGCACGATCCAATTGACATTTTGAATCATTTTTGATACAGTCCAAAAAATCAATTTTCGGATGAAAAACGATGACTCCGGACATGTCGAACGATCCCAAAATGGTCAATATGGATGAAATTTTAACATTTAATCTTTTGACTGTAAATGACTGTTGGATGTGAATTATGACTTTGTCAACTAAAATAAGTGTGTTTAAAGTCATTTCTGTGCCTGAAACGGGTCAAAATTGAAGCTTTTGAGTAAGTAAAACTCTGTAAAAATGGCAATTTTGGTCACTCTGAGGGTTTAAAAAGTGGTTATTCAACATGAGGCCCGATCCAATTGACATTTTGAATCATTTTTGGTACAGTCCAAAAAATCAATTTTCGGATGAAAATCGATGACTCCGGACCTATCGAACGTTCCCAAAATGGTCTATAATGATGAAATTTTAACATTTAATCTTTTGAATCTAAATGACTGTTGGATGTGAATTATGACTTTGTCAACTACAATAAGTGTGTTTAAAGCCGTTTCTGTGCCTCAAAGGGGTCAAAATTGAAGCTTTTGAGTAATCAAAACTCTGTAAAAATGGCAATTTTGGTCACTGTGAGGGTTTAAAAAGTGGTTATTCAACATGAGCCACGATCCAATTGACATTTTGAATCATTTTTGGTACAGTCCAAAAAATCAATTTTCGGATGAAAAACCATGACTCCGGACATGTCGAATGATCCCAAAATGGTCAATATGGATGAAATTTTAACATTTAATCTTTTGACTCTAAATGACTGTTGGATGTGAATTATGACTTTGTCAACTAAAATAAGTGTGTTTAAAGTCATTTCTGTGCCTCAAAGGGGTCAAAATTGAAGCTTTTGAGTAAGCAAAACTCTGTAAAAATGGCAATTTTGGTCACTGTGAGGGTTTAAAAAGTGGTTATACAACATGAGGCACGATCCAATTGAAATTTTGAATCATTTTTGGTACAGTCCAAAAAATCAATTTTCGGATGAAAAACGATGACTCCGGACATGTCGAACGATCCCAAAAAGGTCAAAATGGATGAAATTTTAACATTTAATCTTTTGACTGTAAATGACTGTTGGATGTGAATTATGACTTTGTCAACTAAAATAAGTGTGTTTAAAGTCATTTCTGTGCCTGAAACGGGTCAAAATTGAAGTTTTTGAGTAAGCAAAACTCTGTAAAAATGGCAATTTTGGTCACTCTGAGGGTTTAAAAAGTGGTTATTCAACATGAGGCACGATCCAATTGACATTTTGAATCATTTTTGGTACAGTCCAAAAACTCAATTTTCGAATGAAAAACGATGACTCCGGACATGTCGAACGATCCCAAAAAGGTCAAAATGGATGAAATTTTAACATTTAATCTTTTGACTGTAAATGACTGTTGGATGTGAATTATGACTTTGTCAACTAAAATAAGTGTGTTTAAAGTCATTTCTGTGCCTGAAACGGGTCAAAATTGAAGCTTTTGAGTAAGCAAAACTCTGTAAAAATGACAATTTTGGTCACTGTGAGGGTTTAAAAAGTGGTTATTCAACATGAGGCACGATCCAATTGACATTTTGAATCATTTTTGGTACAGTCCAAAAAATCAATTTTCGGATGAAAAACGATGACTCCGGACATGTCGAACTATCCCAAAATGGTCAATATGGATGAAATTTTAACATTTAATCTTTTGACTGTAAATGACTGTTGGATGTGAATTATGACTTTGTCAACCAAAATAAGTGTGTTTAAAGTCATTTCTGTGCCTGAAACGGGTCAAAATTGAAGCTTTTGAGTAAGCAAAACTCTGTAAAAATGGCAATTTTGGTCACTGTGAGGGTTTAAAAAGTGGTTATTCAACATGAGGCACGATCCAATTGACATTTTGAATCATTTTTGGTACAGTCCAAAAAATCAATTTTCGGATGAAAAACGATGACTCCGGACATGTCGAACGATCCCAAAATGGTCAATATGGATGAAATTTTAACATTTAATCTTTTGACTGTAAATGACTGTTGGATGTGAATTATGACTTTCTCAATTAAAATAAGTGTGTTTAAAGTCATTTCTGTGCCTGAAACGGGTCAAAATTGAAGCTTTTGAGTAAGCAAAGCTCTGTAAAAATTGCATTTTTGGTCACTCTGAGGGTTTAAAAAGTGGTTATTCAACATGAGGCACGATCCAATTGACATTTTGAATCATTTTTGGTACAGTCCAAAAAATCAATTTTCGGATGAAAAACGATGACTCCGGACATGTCGAACGATCCCAAAAAGGTCAAAATGGATGAAATTTTAACATTTAATCTTTTGACTGTAAATGACTGTTGGATGTGAATTATGACTTTGTCAACTAAAATAAGTGTGTTTAAAGTCATTTCTGTGCCTGAAACGGGTCAAAATTGAAGCTTTTGAGTAAGCAAAACTCTGTAAAAATGGCAATTTTGGTCACTCTGAGGGTTTAAAAAGTGGTTATTCAACATGAGGCACGATCCAAATGACATTTTGAATCATTTTTGGTACAGTCCAAAAAATCAATTTTCGGATGAAAAACGATGACTCCGGACATGTCGAACGATCCCAAAATGGTCAATATGGATGAAATTTTAACATTTAATCTTTTGACTGTAAATGACTGTTGGATGTGAATTATGACTTTGTCAACTAAAATAAGTGTGTTTAAAGTCATTTCTGTGCCTGAAACGGGTCAAAATTGAAGCTTTTGAGTAAGCAAAACTCTGTAAAAATGGCAATTTTGGTCACTCTGAGGGTTTAAAAAGTGGTTATTCAACATGAGGCACGATCCAATTGACATTTTGAATCATTTTTGGTACAGTCCAAAAAATCAATTTTCGAATGAAAAACGATGACTCCGGACATGTCGAACGATCCCAAAAAGGTCAAAATGGATGAAATTTTAACATTTAATCTTTTGACTGTAAATGACTGTTGGATGTGAATTATGACTTTGTCAACTAAAATAAGTGTGTTTAAAGTCATTTCTGTGCCTGAAACGGGTCAAAATTGAAGCTTTTGAGTAAGCAAAACTCTGTAAAAATGACAATTTTGGTCACTGTGAGGGTTTAAAAAGTGGTTATTCAACATGAGGCACGATCCAATTGACATTTTGAATCATTTTTGGTACAGTCCAAAAAATCAATTTTCGGATGAAAAACGATGACTCCGGACATGTCGAACTATCCCATAATGGTCAATATGGATGAAATTTTAATATTTATTCTTTTGACTGTAAATGACTGTTGGATGTGAATTATGACTTTGTCAACTAAAATAAGTGTGTTTAAAGTCATTTCTGTGCCTGAAACGGGTCAAAATTGAAGCTTTTGAGTAAGCAAAACTCTGTAAAAATGGCAATTTTGGTCACTCTGAGGGTTTAAAAAGTGGTTATTCAACATGAGGCACGATCCAATTGACATTTTGAATCATTTTTGGTACAGTCCAAAAAATCAATTTTCGGATGAAAAACGATGACTCCGGACATGTCGAACGATCCCAAAATGGTCAATATGGATGAAATTTTAACATTTAATCTTTTGACTGTAAATGACTGTTGGATGTGAATTATGACTTTGTCAACTAAAATAAGTGTGTTTAAAATCATTTCTGTGCCTGAAACGGGTCAAAATTGAAGCTTTTGAGTAAGCAAAACTCTGTAAAAATGGCAATTTTGGTCACTCTGAGGGTTTAAAAAGTGGTTATTCAACATGAGGCACGATCCAATTGACATTTTGAATCATTTTTGGTACAGTCCAAAAAATCAATTTTCGGATGAAAAACGATGACTCCGGACATGTTGAACGATCCCAAAAAGGTCAAAATGGATGAAATTTTAACATTTAATCTTTTGACTGTAAATGACTGTTGGATGTGAATGATGACTTTGTCAACTAAAATAAGTGTGTTTAAAGTCATTTCTGTGCCTGAAACGGGTCAAAATTGAAGCTTTTGAGTAAGCAAAACTCTGTAAAAATGGCAATTTTGGTCACTGTGAGGGTTTAAAAAGTGGTTATTCAACATGAGGCACGATCCAATTGACATTTTGAATCATTTTTGGTACAGTCCAAAAAATCAATTTTTGGATGAAAAACGATGACTCCGGACATGTCGAACTATCCCAAAATGGTCAATATGGATGAAATTTTAACATTTAATCTTTTGACTCTAAATGACTGTTGGATGTGAATTATGACTTTGTCAACTAAAATAAGTGTGTTTAAAGTCATTTCTGTGCCTCAAAGGGGTCAAAATTGAAGCTTTTGAGTAAGCAAAACTCTGTAAAAATGGCAATTTTGGTCACTGTGAGGGTTTAAAAAGTGGTTATTCAACATGAGGCACGATCCAATTGACATTTTGAATCATTTTTGGTACAGTCCAAAAAATCAATTTTCGGATGAAAAACGATGACTCCGGACATGTCGAACGATCCCAAAATGGTCAATATGAATGAAATTTTAACATTTAATCTTTTGACTGTAAATGACTGTTGGAAGTGAATTATGACTTTGTCATCTAAAATAAGTGTGTTTAAAGTCGTTTCTGTGCCTCAAAGGGGTCAAAATTGAAGCTTTTGAGTAATCAAAACTCTGTAAAAATGGCAATTTTGGTCACTGTGAGGGTTTAAAAAGTGGTTATTCAACATGAGGCACGATCCAATTGACATTTTGAATCATTTTTGATACAGTCCAAAAAATCAATTTTCGGATGAAAAACGATGACTCCGGACATGTCGAACGATCCCAAAATGGTCAATATGGATGAAATTTTAACATTTAATCTTTTGACTGTAAATGACTGTTGGATGTGAATTATGACTTTGTCAACTAAAATAAGTGTGTTTAAAGTCATTTCTGTGCCTGAAACGGGTCAAAATTGAAGCTTTTGAGTAAGCAAAACTCTGTAAAAATGGCAATTTTGGTCACTCTGAGGGTTTAAAAAGTGGTTATTCAACATGAGGCCCGATCCAATTGACATTTTGAATCATTTTTGGTACAGTCCAAAAAATAAATTTTCGGATGAAAAACGATGACTCCGGACCAATCGAACGTTCCCAAAATGGTCTATAATGATGAAATTTTAACATTTAATCTTTTGAATCTAAATGACTGTTGGATGTGAATTATGACTTTGTCAACTACAATAAGTGTGTTTAAAGCCGTTTCTGTGCCTCAAAGGGGTCAAAATTGAAGCTTTTGAGTAATCAAAACTCTGTAAAAATGGCAATTTTGGTCACTGTGAGGGTTTAAAAAGTGGTTATTCAACATGAGCCACGATCCAATTGACATTTTGAATCATTTTTGGTACAGTCCAAAAAATCAATTTTCGGATGAAAAACGATGACTCCGGACATGTCGAACTATCCCATAATGGTCAATATGGATGAAATTTTAATATTTATTCTTTTGACTGTAAATGACTGTTGGATGTGAATTATGACTTTGTCAACTAAAATAAGTGTGTTTAAAGTCATTTCTGTGCCTGAAACGGGTCAAAATTGAAGCTTTTGAGTAAGCAAAACTCTGTAAAAATGGCAATTTTGGTCACTCTGAGGGTTTAAAAAGTGGTTATTCAACATGAGGCACGATCCAATTGACATTTTGAATCATTTTTGGTACAGTCCAAAAAATCAATTTTCGGATGAAAAACGATGACTCCGGACATGTCGAACGATCCCAAAATGGTCAATATGGATGAAATTTTAACATTTAATCTTTTGACTGTAAATGACTGTTGGATGTGAATGATGACTTTGTCAACTAAAATAAGTGTGTTTAAAGTCATTTCTGTGCCTGAAACGGGTCAAAATTGAAGCTTTTGAGTAAGCAAAACTCTGTAAAAATGGCAATTTTGGTCACTGTGAGGGTTTAAAAAGTGGTTATTCAACATGAGGCACGATCCAATTGACATTTTGAATCATTTTTGGTACAGTCCAAAAAATCAATTTTTGGATGAAAAACGATGACTCCGGACATGTCGAACTATCCCAAAATGGTCAATATGGATGAAATTTTAACATTTAATCTTTTGACTCTAAATGACTGTTGGATGTGAATTATGACTTTGTCAACTAAAATAAGTGTGTTTAAAGTCATTTCTGTGCCTCAAAGGGGTCAAAATTGAAGCTTTTGAGTAAGAAAAACTCTGTAAAAATGGCAATTTTGGTCACTGTGAGGGTTTAAAAAGTGGTTATTCAACATGAGGCACGATCCAATTGACATTTTGAATCATTTTTGGTACAGTCCAAAAAATCAATTTTCGGATGAAAAACGATGACTCCGGACATGTCGAACGATCCCAAAATGGTCAATATGGATGAAATTTTAACATTTAATCTTTTGACTGTAAATGACTGTTGGATGTGAATTATGACTTTGTCAACTAAAATAAGTGTGTTTAAAGTCATTTCTGTGCCTGAAACGGGTCAAAATTGAAGCTTTTGAGTAAGCAAAACTCTGTAAAAATGGCAATTTTGGTCACTCTGAGGGTTTAAAAAGTGGTTATTCAACATGAGGCCCGATCCAATTGACATTTTGAATCATTTTTGGTACAGTCCAAAAAATAAATTTTCGGATGAAAAACGATGACTCCGGACCGATCGAACGTTCCCAAAATGGTCTATAATGATGAAATTTTAACATTTAATCTTTTGAATCTAAATGACTGTTGGATGTGAATTATGACTTTGTCAACTACAATAAGTGTGTTTAAAGTCATTTCTGTGCCTCAAAGGGGTCAAAATTGAAGCTTTTGAGTAATCAAAACTCTGTAAAAATGGCAATTTTGGTCACTGTGAGGGTTTAAAAAGTGGTTATACAACATGAGGCACGATCCAATTGAAATTTTGAATCATTTTTGGTACAGTCGAAAAATCAATTTTCGGATGAAAAACGATGACTCCGGACATGTCGAACGATCCCAAAAAGGTCAAAATGGATGAAATTTTAACATTTAATCTTTTGACTGTAAATGACTGTTGGATGTGAATTATGACTTTGTCAACTAAAATAAGTGTGTTTAAAGTCATTTCTGTGCCTGAAACGGGTCAAAATTGAAGCTTTTGAGTAAGCAAAACTCTGTAAAAATGGCAATTTTGGTCACTCTGAGGGTTTAAAAAGTGGTTATTCAACATGAGGCACGATCCAATTGACATTTTGAATCATTTTTGGTACAGTCCAAAAAATCAATTTTCGAATGAAAAACGATGACTCCGGACATGTCGAACGATCCCAAAAAGGTCAAAATGGATGAAATTTTAACATTTAATCTTTTGACTGTAAATGACTGTTGGATGTGAATTATGACTTTGTCAACTAAAATAAGTGTGTTTAAAGTCATTTCTGTGCCTGAAACGGGTCAAAATTGAAGCTTTTGAGTAAGCAAAACTCTGTAAAAATGACAATTTTGGTCACTGTGAGGGTTTAAAATGTGGTTATTCAACATGAGGCACGATCCAATTGACATTTTGAATCATTTTTGGTACAGTCCAAAAAAATCAATTTTCGGATGAAAAACGATGACTCCGGACATGTCGAACTATCCCAAAATGGTCAATATGGATGAAATTTTAATATTTAATCTTTTGACTGTAAATGACTGTTGGATGTGAATTATGACTTTGTCAACTAAAATAAGTGTGTTTAAAGTCATTTCTGTGCCTGAAACGGGTCAAAATTGAAGCTTTTGAGTAAGCAAAACTCTGTAAAAATGGCAATTTTGGTCACTCTGAGGGTTTAAAAAGTGGTTATTCAACATGAGGCACGATCCAATTGACATTTTGAATCATTTTTGGTACAGTCCAAAAAATCAATTTTCAGATGAAAAACGATGACTCCGGACATGTCGAACGATCCCAAAATGGTCAATATGGATGAAATTTTAACATTTAATCTTTTGACTGTAAATGACTGTTGGATGTGAATTATGACTTTGTCAACTAAAATAAGTGTGTTTAAAGTCATTTCTGTGCCTCAAACGAGTCAAAATTGAAGCTTTTGAGTAAGCAAAACTCTGTAAAAATGGCAATTTTGGTCACTCTGAGGGTTTAAAAAGTGGTTATTCAACATGAGGCACGATCCAATTGACATTTTGAATCATTTTTGGTACAGTCCAAAAAATCAATTTTCGGATGAAAAACGATGACTCCGGACATGTCGAACGATCCCAAAATGGTCAATATGGATGAAATTTTAACATTTAATCTTTTGACTGTAAATGACTGTTGGATGTGAATTATGACTTTCTCAATTAAAATAAGTGTGTTTAAAGTCATTTCTGTGCCTGAAACGGGTCAAAATTGAAGCTTTTGAGTAAGCAAAGCTCTGTAAAAATGGCATTTTTGATCACTCTGAGGGTTTAAAAAGTGGTTATTCAACATGAGGCACGATCCAATTGACATTTTGAATCATTTTTGGTACAGTCCAAAAAATCAATTTTCGGATGAAAAACGATGACTCCGGACATGTCGAACGATCCCAAAAAGGTCAAAATGGATGAAATTTTAACATTTAATCTTTTGACTGTAAATGACTGTTGGATGTGAATTATGACTTTGTCAACTAAAATAAGTGTGTTTAAAGTCATTTCTGTGCCTGAAACGGGTCAAAATTGAAGCTTTTGAGTAAGCAAAACTCTGTAAAAATGGCAATTTTGGTCACTGTGAGGGTTTAACCCTTTCGATGCTGATGATGAGCTCAGCTCGTCATCACCTACGGGTGTCGTGTGCTGATGACGAGCTGAGCTCGTCATGAATATATGGCATCAAGAATTTTCCAGCACACAGCGGGAAAACGCCTAGCAGCCAAGAGGTTAAAAAGTGGTTATTCAACATGAGGCACGATCCAATTGACATTTTGAATCATTTTTGGTACAGTCCAAAAAATCAATTTTCGGATGAAAAACGATGACTCCGGACATGTCGAACGATCCCAAAATGGTCAATATGGATGAAATTTTAACATTTAATCTTTTGACTGTAAATGACTGTTGGATGTGAATTATGACTTTGTCAACTAAAATAAGTGTGTTTAAAGTCATTTCTGTGCCTGAAACGGGTCAAAATTGAAGCTTTTGAGTAAGCAAAACTCTGTAAAAATGGCAATTTTGGTCACTCTGAGGGTTTAAAAAGTGGTTATTCAACATGAGGCACGATCCAATTGACATTTTGAATCATTTTTGGTACAGTCCAAAAAATCAATTTTCGAATGAAAAACGATGACTCCGGACATGTCGAACGATCCCAAAAAGGTCAAAATGGATGAAATTTTAACATTTAATTTTTTGACTGTAAATGACTGTTGGATGTGAATTATGACTTTGTCAACTAAAATAAGTGTGTTTAAAGTCATTTCTATGCCTGAAACGGGTCAAAATTGAAGCTTTTGAGTAAGCAAAACTCTGTAAAAATGGCAATTTTGGTCACTGTGAGGGTTTAAAAAGTGGTTATTCAACATGAGGCACGATCCAATTGACATTTTGAATCATTTTTGGTACAGTCCAAAAAATCAATTTTCGGATGAAAAACGATGACTCCGGACATGTCGAACTATCCCAAAATGGTCAATATGGATGAAATTTTAACATTTAATCTTTTGACTGTAAATGACTGTTGGATGTGAATTATGACTATGTCAACTAAAATAAGTGTGTTTAAAGTCAATTCTGTGCCTGAAACGGGTCAAAATTGAAGCTTTTGAGTAAGCAAAACTCTGTAAAAATGGCAATTTTGGTCACTCTGAGGGTTTAAAAAGTGGTTATTCAACATGAGGCATGATCCAATTGACATTTTGAATCATTTTTGGTACAGTCCAAAAAATCAATTTTCGGATGAAAAACGATGACTCCGGACATGTCGAACGATCCCAAAATGGTCAATATGGATGAAATTTTAACATTTAATCTTTTGACTGTAAATGACTGTTGGATGTGAATTATGACTTTGTCAACTAAAATAAGTGTGTTTAAAGTCATTTCTGTGCCTGAAACGGGTCAAAATTGAAGCTTTTGAGTAAGCAAAACTCAGTAAAAATGGCAATTTTGGTCACTGTGAGGGTTTAAAAAGTGGTTATTCAACATGAGGCATGATCCAATTGACATTTTGAATCATTTTTGGTACAGTCCAAAAAATCAATTTTCGGTTGAAAAACGATGACTCCGGACATGTCGAACTATCCCAAAATGGTCAATATGGATGAAATTTTAACATTTAATCTTTTGACTCCAAATGACTGTTGGATGTGAATTATGACTTTGTCAACTAAAATAAGTGTGTTTAAAGTCATTTCTGTGCCTCAAAGGGGTCAAAATTGAAGCTTTTGAGTAAGTAAAACTCTGTAAAAATGGCAATTTTGGTCACTGTGAGGGTTTAAAAAGTGGTTATTCAACATGAGGCCCGATCCAATTGACATTTTGAATCATTTTTGGTACAGTCCAAAAAATCAATTTTCGGATGAAAAACGATGACTCCGGACCTATCGAACGTTCCCAAAATGGTCTATAATGATGAAATTTTAACATTTAATCTTTTGAATCTAAATGACTGTTGGATGTGAATTATGACTTTGTCAACTACAATAAGTGTGTTTAAAGCCGTTTCTGTGCCTCAAAGGGGTCAAAATTGAAGCTTTTGAGTAATCAAAACTCTGTAAAAATGGCAATTTTGGTCACTGTGAGGGTTTAAAAAGTGGTTATTCAACATGAGCCACGATCCAATTGACATTTTGAATCATTTTTGGTACAGTCCAAAAAATCAATTTTCGGATGAAAAACCATGACTCCGGACATGTCGAATGATCCCAAAATGGTCAATATGGATGAAATTTTAACATTTAATCTTTTGACTCTAAATGACTGTTGGATGTGAATTATGACTTTGTCAACTAAAATAAGTGTGTTTAAAGTCATTTCTGTGCCTCAAAGGGGTCAAAATTGAAGCTTTTGAGTAAGCAAAACTCTGTAAAAATGGCAATTTTGGTCACTGTGAGGGTTTAAAAAGTGGTTATACAACATGAGGCACGATCCAATTGAAATTTTGAATCATTTTTGGTACAGTCCAAAAAATCAATTTTCGGATGAAAAAAGATGACTCCGGACATGTCGAACGATCCCAAAAAGGTCAAAATGGATGAAATGTTAACATTTAATCTTTTGACTGTAAATGACTGTTGGATGTGAATTATGACTTTGTCAACTAAAATAAGTGTGTTTAAAGTCATTTCTGTGCCTGAAACGGGTCAAAATTGAAGTTTTTGAGTAAGCAAAACTCTGTAAAAATGGCAATTTTGGTCACTCTGAGGGTTTAAAAAGTGGTTATTCAACATGAGGCACGATCCAATTGACATTTTGAATCATTTTTGGTACAGTCCAAAAAACCAATTTTCGAATGAAAAACGATGACTCCGGACATGTCGAACGATCCCAAAAAGGTCAAAATGGATGAAATTTTAACATTTAATCTTTTGACTGTAAATGACTGTTGAATGTGAATTATGACTTTGTCAACTAAAATAAGTGTGTTTAAAGTCATTTCTGTGCCTGAAACGGGTCAAAATTGAAGCTTTTGAGTAAGCAAAACTCTGTAAAAAGTGACAATTTTGGTCACTGTGAGGGTTTAAAAAGTGGTTATTCAACATGAGGCACGATCCAATTGACATTTTGAATCATTTTTGGTACAGTCCAAAAAATCAATTTTCGGATGAAAAACGATGACTCCGGACATGTCGAACTATCCCAAAATGGTCAATATGGATGAAATTTTAACATTTAATCTTTTGACTGTAAATGACTGTTGGATGTGAATTATGACTTTGTCAACCAAAATAAGTGTGTTTAAAGTCATTTCTGTGCCTGAAACGGGTCAAAATTGAAGCTTTTGAGTAAGCAAAACTCTGTAAAAATGGCAATTTTGGTCACTGTGAGGGTTTAAAAAGTGGTTATTCAACATGAGGCACGATCCAATTGACATTTTGAATCATTTTTGGTACAGTCCAAAAAATCAATTTTCGGATGAAAAACGATGACTCCGGACATGTCGAACGATCCCAAAATGGTCAATATGGATGAAATTTTAACATTTAATCTTTTGACTGTAAATGACTGTTGGATGTGAATTATGACTTTCTCAATTAAAATAAGTGTGTTTAAAGTCATTTCTGTGCCTGAAACGGGTCAAAATTGAAGCTTTTGAGTAAGCAAAGCTCTGTAAAAATTGCATTTTTGGTCACTCTGAGGGTTTAAAAAGTGGTTATTCAACATGAGGCACGATCCAATTGACATTTTGAATCATTTTTGGTACAGTCCAAAAAATCAATTTTCGGATGAAAAACGATGACTCCGGACATGTCGAACGATCCCAAAAAGGTCAAAATGGATGAAATTTTAACATTTAATCTTTTGACTGTAAATGACTGTTGGATGTGAATTATGACTTTGTCAACTAAAATAAGTGTGTTTAAAGTCATTTCTGTGCCTGAAACGGGTCAAAATTGAAGCTTTTGAGTAAGCAAAACTCTGTAAAAATGGCAATTTTGGTCACTCTGAGGGTTTAAAAAGTGGTTATTCAACATGAGGCACGATCCAAATGACATTTTGAATCATTTTTGGTACAGTCCAAAAAATCAATTTTCGGATGAAAAACGATGACTCCGGACATGTCGAACGATCCCAAAATGGTCAATATGGATGAAATTTTAACATTTAATCTTTTGACTGTAAATGACTGTTGGATGTGAATTATGACTTTGTCAACTAAAATAAGTGTGTTTAAAGTCATTTCTGTGCCTGAAACGGGTCAAAATTGAAGCTTTTGAGTAAGCAAAACTCTGTAAAAATGGCAATTTTGGTCACTCTGAGGGTTTAAAAAGTGGTTATTCAACATGAGGCACGATCCAATTGACATTTTGAATCATTTTTGGTACAGTCCAAAAAATCAATTTTCGGATGAAAAACGATGACTCCGGACATGTTGAACGATCCCAAAAAGGTCAAAATGGATGAAATTTTAACATTTAATCTTTTGACTGTAAATGACTGTTGGATGTGAATTATGACTTTGTCAACTAAAATAAGTGTGTTTAAAGTCATTTCTGTGCCTGAAACGGGTCAAAATTGAAGCTTTTGAGTAAGCAAAACTCTGTAAAAATGGCAATTTTGGTCACTCTGAGGGTTTAAAAAGTGGTTATTCAACATGAGGCACGATCCAATTGACATTTTGAATCATTTTTGGTACAGTCCAAAAAATCAATTTTCGAATGAAAAACGATGACTCCGGACATGTCGAACGATCCCAAAAAGGTCAAAATGGATGAAATTTTAACATTTAATCTTTTGACTGTAAATGACTGTTGGATGTGAATTATGACTTTGTCAACTAAAATAAGTGTGTTTAAAGTCATTTCTGTGCCTGAAACGGGTCAAAATTGAAGCTTTTGAGTAAGCAAAACTCTGTAAAAATGACAATTTTGGTCACTGTGAGGGTTTAAAAAGTGGTTATTCAACATGAGGCACGATCCAATTGACATTTTGAATCATTTTTGGTACAGTCCAAAAAATCAATTTTCGGATGAAAAACGATGACTCCGGACATGTCGAACTATCCCATAATGGTCAATATGGATGAAATTTTAATATTTATTCTTTTGACTGTAAATGACTGTTGGATGTGAATTATGACTTTGTCAACTAAAATAAGTGTGTTTAAAGTCATTTCTGTGCCTGAAACGGGTCAAAATTGAAGCTTTTGAGTAAGCAAAACCCTGTAAAAATGGCAATTTTGGTCACTCTGAGGGTTTAAAAAGTGGTTATTCAACATGAGGCACGATCCAATTGACATTTTGAATCATTTTTGGTACAGTCCAAAAAATCAATTTTCGGATGAAAAACGATGACTCCGGACATGTCGAACGATCCCAAAATGGTCAATATGGATGAAATTTTAACATTTAATCTTTTGACTGTAAATGACTGTTGGATGTGAATTATGACTTTGTCAACTAAAATAAGTGTGTTTAAAATCATTTCTGTGCCTGAAACGGGTCAAAATTGAAGCTTTTGAGTAAGCAAAACTCTGTAAAAATGGCAATTTTGGTCACTCTGAGGGTTTAAAAAGTGGTTATTCAACATGAGGCACGATCCAATTGACATTTTGAATCATTTTTGGTACAGTCCAAAAAATCAATTTTCGGATGAAAAACGATGACTCCGGACATGTTGAACGATCCCAAAAAGGTCAAAATGGATGAAATTTTAACATTTAATCTTTTGACTGTAAATGACTGTTGGATGTGAATGATGACTTTGTCAACTAAAATAAGTGTGTTTAAAGTCATTTCTGTGCCTGAAACGGGTCAAAATTGAAGCTTTTGAGTAAGCAAAACTCTGTAAAAATGGCAATTTTGGTCACTGTGAGGGTTTAAAAAGTGGTTATTCAACATGAGGCACGATCCAATTGACATTTTGAATCATTTTTGGTACAGTCCAAAAAATCAATTTTTGGATGAAAAACGATGACTCCGGACATGTCGAACTATCCCAAAATGGTCAATATGGATGAAATTTTAACATTTAATCTTTTGACTCTAAATGACTGTTGGATGTGAATTATGACTTTGTCAACTAAAATAAGTGTGTTTAAAGTCATTTCTGTGCCTCAAAGGGGTCAAAATTGAAGCTTTTGAGTAAGCAAAACTCTGTAAAAATGGCAATTTTGGTCACTGTGAGGGTTTAAAAAGTGGTTATTCAACATGAGGCACGATCCAATTGACATTTTGAATCATTTTTGGTACAGTCCAAAAAATCAATTTTCGGATGAAAAACGATGACTCCGGACATGTCGAACGATCCCAAAATGGTCAATATGAATGAAATTTTAACATTTAATCTTTTGACTGTAAATGACTGTTGGAAGTGAATTATGACTTTGTCATCTAAAATAAGTGTGTTTAAAGTCGTTTCTGTGCCTCAAAGGGGTCAAAATTGAAGCTTTTGAGTAATCAAAACTCTGTAAAAATGGCAATTTTGGTCACTGTGAGGGTTTAAAAAGTGGTTATTCAACATGAGGCACGATCCAATTGACATTTTGAATCATTTTTGATACAGTCCAAAAAATCAATTTTCGGATGAAAAACGATGACTCCGGACATGTCGAACGATCCCAAAATGGTCAATATGGATGAAATTTTAACATTTAATCTTTTGACTGTAAATGACTGTTGGATGTGAATTATGACTTTGTCAACTAAAATAAGTGTGTTTAAAGTCATTTCTGTGCCTGAAACGGGTCAAAATTGAAGCTTTTGAGTAAGCAAAACTCTGTAAAAATGGCAATTTTGGTCACTCTGAGGGTTTAAAAAGTGGTTATTCAACATGAGGCCCGATCCAATTGACATTTTGAATCATTTTTGGTACAGTCCAAAAAATAAATTTTCGGATGAAAAACGATGACTCCGGACCGATCGAACGTTCCCAAAATGGTCTATAATGATGAAATTTTAACATTTAATCTTTTGAATCTAAATGACTGTTGGATGTGAATTATGACTTTGTCAACTACAATAAGTGTGTTTAAAGCCGTTTCTGTGCCTCAAAGGGGTCAAAATTGAAGCTTTTGAGTAATCAAAACTCTGTAAAAATGGCAATTTTGGTCACTGTGAGGGTTTAAAAAGTGGTTATTCAACATGAGCCACGATCCAATTGACATTTTGAATCATTTTTGGTACAGTCCAAAAAATCAATTTTCGGATGAAAAACGATGACTCCGGACATGTCGAACTATCCCATAATGGTCAATATGGATGAAATTTTAATATTTATTCTTTTGACTGTAAATGACTGTTGGATGTGAATTATGACTTTGTCAACTAAAATAAGTGTGTTTAAAGTCATTTCTGTGCCTGAAACGGGTCAAAATTGAAGCTTTTGAGTAAGCAAAACTCTGTAAAAATGGCAATTTTGGTCACTCTGAGGGTTTAAAAAGTGGTTATTCAACATGAGGCACGATCCAATTGACATTTTGAATCATTTTTGGTACAGTCCAAAAAATCAATTTTCGGATGAAAAACGATGACTCCGGACATGTCGAACGATCCCAAAATGGTCAATATGGATGAAATTTTAACATTTAATCTTTTTACTGTAAATGACTGTTGGATGTGAATTATGACTTTGTCAACTAAAATAAGTGTGTTTAAAATCATTTCTGTGCCTGAAACGGGTCAAAATTGAAGCTTTTGAGTAAGCAAAACTCTGTAAAAATGGCAATTTTGGTCACTCTGAGGGTTTAAAAAGTGGTTATTCAACATGAGGCACGATCCAATTGACATTTTGAATCATTTTTGGTACAGTCCAAAAAATCAATTTTCGGATGAAAAACGATGACTCCGGACATGTTGAACGATCCCAAAAAGGTCAAAATGGATGAAATTTTAACATTTAATCTTTTGACTGTAAATGACTGTTGGATGTGAATGATGACTTTGTCAACTAAAATAAGTGTGTTTAAAGTCATTTCTGTGCCTGAAACGGGTCAAAATTGAAGCTTTTGAGTAAGCAAAACTCTGTAAAAATGGCAATTTTGGTCACTGTGAGGGTTTAAAAAGTGGTTATTCAACATGAGGCACGATCCAATTGACATTTTGAATCATTTTTGGTACAGTCCAAAAAATCAATTTTTGGATGAAAAACGATGACTCCGGACATGTCGAACTATCCCAAAATGGTCAATATGGATGAAATTTTAACATTTAATCTTTTGACTCTAAATGACTGTTGGATGTGAATTATGACTTTGTCAACTAAAATAAGTGTGTTTAAAGTCATTTCTGTGCCTCAAAGGGGTCAAAATTGAAGCTTTTGAGTAAGCAAAACTCTGTAAAAATGGCAATTTTGGTCACTGTGAGGGTTTAAAAAGTGGTTATTCAACATGAGGCACGATCCAATTGACATTTTGAATCATTTTTGGTACAGTCCAAAAAATCAATTTTCGGATGAAAAACGATGACTCCGGACATGTCGAACGATCCCAAAATGGTCAATATGGATGAAATTTTAACATTTAATCTTTTGACTGTAAATGACTGTTGGATGTGAATTATGACTTTGTCAACTAAAATAAGTGTGTTTAAAGTCATTTCTGTGCCTGAAACGGGTCAAAATTGAAGCTTTTGAGTAAGCAAAACTCTGTAAAAATGGCAATTTTGGTCACTCTGAGGGTTTAAAAAGTGGTTATTCAACATGAGGCCCGATCCAATTGACATTTTGAATCATTTTTGGTACAGTCCAAAAAATAAATTTTCGGATGAAAAACGATGACTCCGGACCGATCGAACGTTCCCAAAATGGTCTATAATGATGAAATTTTAACATTTAATCTTTTGAATCTAAATGACTGTTGGATGTGAATTATGACTTTGTCAACTACAATAAGTGTGTTTAAAGCCGTTTCTGTGCCTCAAAGGGGTCAAAATTGAGGCTTTTGAGTAATCAAAACTCTGTAAAAATGGCAATTTTGGTCACTGTGAGGGTTTAAAAAGTGGTTATTCAACATGAGCCACGATCCAATTGACATTTTGAATCATTTTTGGTACAGTCCAAAAAATCAATTTTCGGATGAAAAACCATGACTCCGGACATGTCGAATGATCCCAAAATGGTCAATATGGATGAAATTTTAACATTTAATCTTTTGACTCTAAATGACTGTTGGATGTGAATTATGAATTTGTCAACTAAAATAAGTGTGTTTAAAGTCATTTCTGTGCCTCAAAGGGGTCAAAATTGAAGCTTTTGAGAAAGCAAAACTCTGTAAAAATGGCAATTTTGGTCACTGTGAGGGTTTAAAAAGTGGTTATACAACATGAGGCACGATCCAATTGAAATTTTGAATCATTTTTGGTACAGTCGAAAAATCAATTTTCGGATGAAAAACGATGACTCCGGACATGTCGAACGATCCCAAAAAGGTCAAAATGGATGAAATTTTAACATTTAATCTTTTGACTGTAAATGACTGTTGGATGTGAATTATGACTTTGTCAACTAAAATAAGTGTGTTTAAAGTCATTTCTGTGCCTGAAACGGGTCAAAATTGAAGCTTTTGAGTAAGCAAAACTCTGTAAAAATGGCAATTTTGGTCACTCTGAGGGTTTAAAAAGTGGTTATTCAACATGAGGCACGATCCAATTGACATTTTGAATCATTTTTGGTACAGTCCAAAAAATCAATTTTCGAATGAAAAACGATGACTCCGGACATGTCGAACGATCCCAAAAAGGTCAAAATGGATGAAATTTTAACATTTAATCTTTTGACTGTAAATGACTGTTGGATGTGAATTATGACTTTGTCAACTAAAATAAGTGTGTTTAAAGTCATTTCTGTGCCTGAAACGGGTCAAAATTGAAGCTTTTGAGTAAGCAAAACTCTGTAAAAATGACAATTTTGGTCACTGTGAGGGTTTAAAAAGTGGTTATTCAACATGAGGCACGATCCAATTGACATTTTGAATCATTTTTGGTACAGTCCAAAAAAATCAATTTTCGGATGAAAAACGATGACTCCGGACATGTCGAACTATCCCAAAATGGTCAATATGGATGAAATTTTAATATTTAATCTTTTGACTGTAAATGACTGTTGGATGTGAATTATGACTTTGTCAACTAAAATAAGTGTGTTTAAAGTCATTTCTGTGCCTGAAACGGGTCAAAATTGAAGCTTTTGAGTAAGCAAAACTCTGTAAAAATGGCAATTTTGGTCACTCTGAGGGTTTAAAAAGTGGTTATTCAACATGAGGCACGATCCAATTGACATTTTGAATCATTTTTGGTACAGTCCAAAAAATCAATTTTCAGATGAAAAACGATGACTCCGGACATGTCGAACGATCCCAAAATGGTCAATATGGATGAAATTTTAACATTTAATCTTTTGACTGTAAATGACTGTTGGATGTGAATTATGACTTTGTCAACTAAAATAAGTGTGTTTAAAGTCATTTCTGTGCCTCAAACGAGTCAAAATTGAAGCTTTTGAGTAAGCAAAACTCTGTAAAAATGGCAATTTTGGTCACTCTGAGGGTTTAAAAAGTGGTTATTCAACATGAGGCACGATCCAATTGACATTTTGAATCATTTTTGGTACAGTCCAAAAAATCAATTTTCGGATGAAAAACGATGACTCCGGACATGTCGAACGATCCCAAAATGGTCAATATGGATGAAATTTTAACATTTAATCTTTTGACTGTAAATGACTGTTGGATGTGAATTATGACTTTCTCAATTAAAATAAGTGTGTTTAAAGTCATTTCTGTGCCTGAAACGGGTCAAAATTGAAGCTTTTGAGTAAGCAAAGCTCTGTAAAAATGGCATTTTTGATCACTCTGAGGGTTTAAAAAGTGGTTATTCAACATGAGGCACGATCCAATTGACATTTTGAATCATTTTTGGTACAGTCCAAAAAATCAATTTTCGGATGAAAAACGATGACTCCGGACATGTCGAACGATTCCAAAAAGGTCAAAATGGATGAAATTTTAACATTTAATCTTTTGACTGTAAATGACTGTTGGATGTGAATTATGACTTTGTCAACTAAAATAAGTGTGTTTAAAGTCATTTCTGTGCCTGAAACGGGTCAAAATTGAAGCTTTTGAGTAAGCAAAACTCTGTAAAAATGGCAATTTTGGTCACTGTGAGGGTTTAACCCTTTCGATGCTGATGATGAGCTCAGCTCGTCATCACCCACGGGTGTCGTGTGCTGATGACGAGCTGAGCTCGTCATGAATATATGGCATCAAGAATTTTCCAGCACACAGCGGGAAAACGCCTAGCAGCCAAGAGGTTAAAAAGTGGTTATTCAACATGAGGCACGATCCAATTGACATTTTGAATCATTTTTGGTACAGTCCAAAAAATCAATTTTCGGATGAAAAACGATGACTCCGGACATGTCGAACGATCCCAAAATGGTCAATATGGATGAAATTTTAACATTTAATCTTTTGACTGTAAATGACTGTTGGATGTGAATTATGACTTTGTCAACTAAAATAAGTGTGTTTAAAGTCATTTCTGTGCCTGAAACGGGTCAAAATTGAAGCTTTTGAGTAAGCAAAACTCTGTAAAAATGGCAATTTTGGTCACTCTGAGGGTTTAAAAAGTGGTTATTCAACATGAGGCACGATCCAATTGACATTTTGAATCATTTTTGGTACAGTCCAAAAAATCAATTTTCGAATGAAAAACGATGACTCCGGACATGTCGAACGATCCCAAAAAGGTCAAAATGGATGAAATTTTAACATTTAATCTTTTGACTGTAAATGACTGTTGGATGTGAATTATGACTTTGTCAACTAAAATAAGTGTGTTTAAAGTCATTTCTATGCCTGAAACGGGTCAAAATTGAAGCTTTTGAGTAAGCAAAACTCTGTAAAAATGGCAATTTTGGTCACTGTGAGGGTTTAAAAAGTGGTTATTCAACATGAGGCACGATCCAATTGACATTTTGAATCATTTTTGGTACCGTCCAAAAAATCAATTTTCGGATGAAAAACGATGACTCCGGACATGTCGAACGATCCCAAAATGGTCAATATGGATGAAATTTTAACATTTAATCTTTTGACTGTAAATGACTGTTGGATGTGAATTATGACTTTGTCAATTAAAATAAGTGTGTTTAAAGTCATTTCTGTGCCTGAAACGGGTCAAAATTGAAGCTTTTGAGTAAGCAAAGCTCTGTAAAAATGGCATTTTTGATCACTCTGAGGGTTTAAAAAGTGGTTATTCAACATGAGGCACGATCCAATTGACATTTTGAATCATTTTTGGTACAGTCCAAAAAATCAATTTTCGGATGAAAAACGATGACTCCGGACATGTCGAACGATCCCAAAAAGGTCAAAATGGATGAAATTTTAACATTTAATCTTTTGACTGTAAATGACTGTTGGATGTGAATTATGACTTTGTCAACTAAAATAAGTGTGTTTAAAGTCATTTCTGTGCCTGAAACGGGTCAAAATTGAAGCTTTTGAGTAAGCAAAACTCTGTAAAAATGGCAATTTTGGTCACTGTGAGGGTTTAACCCTTTCGATGCTGATGATGAGCTCAGCTCGTCATCACCCACGGGTGTCGTGTGCTGATGACGAGCTGAGCTCGTCATGAATATATGGCATCAAGAATTTTCCAGCACACAGCGGGAAAACGCCTAGCAGCCAAGAGGTTAAAAAGTGGTTATTCAACATGAGGCACGATCCAATTGACATTTTGAATCATTTTTGGTACAGTCCAAAAAATCAATTTTCGGATGAAAAACGATGACTCCGGACATGTCGAACGATCCCAAAATGGTCAATATGGATGAAATTTTAACATTTAATCTTTTGACTGTAAATGACTGTTGGATGTGAATTATGACTTTGTCAACTAAAATAAGTGTGTTTAAAGTCATTTCTGTGCCTGAAACGGGTCAAAATTGAAGCTTTTGAGTAAGCAAAACTCTGTAAAAATGGCAATTTTGGTCACTCTGAGGGTTTAAAAAGTGGTTATTCAACATGAGGCACGATCCAATTGACATTTTGAATCATTTTTGGTACAGTCCAAAAAATCAATTTTCGAATGAAAAACGATGACTCCGGACATGTCGAACGATCCCAAAAAGGTCAAAATGGATGAAATTTTAACATTTAATCTTTTGACTGTAAATGACTGTTGGATGTGAATTATGACTTTGTCAACTAAAATAAGTGTGTTTAAAGTCATTTCTATGCCTGAAACGGGTCAAAATTGAAGCTTTTGAGTAAGCAAAACTCTGTAAAAATGGCAATTTTGGTCACTGTGAGGGTTTAAAAAGTGGTTATTCAACATGAGGCACGATCCAATTGACATTTTGAATCATTTTTGGTACAGTCCAAAAAATCAATTTTCGGATGAAAAACGATGACTCCGGACATGTCGAACTATCCCAAAATGGTCAATATGGATGAAATTTTAACATTTAATCTTTTGACTGTAAATGACTGTTGGATGTGAATTATGACTATGTCAACTAAAATAAGTGTGTTTAAAGTCAATTCTGTGCCTGAAACGGGTCAAAATTGAAGCTTTTGAGTAAGCAAAACTCTGTAAAAATGGCAATTTTGGTCACTCTGAGGGTTTAAAAAGTGGTTATTCAACATGAGGCATGATCCAATTGACATTTTGAATCATTTTTGGTACAGTCCAAAAAATCAATTTTCGGATGAAAAACGATGACTCCGGACATGTCGAACGATCCCAAAATGGTCAATATGGATGAAATTTTAACATTTAATCTTTTGACTCCAAATGACTGTTGGATGTGAATTATGACTTTGTCAACCAAAATAAGTGTGTTTAAAGTCATTTCTGTGCCTCAAAGGGGTCAAAATTGAAGCTTTTGAGTAAGTAAAACTCTGTAAAAATGGCAATTTTGGTCACTGTGAGGGTTTAAAAAGTGGTTATTCAACATGAGGCACGATCCAATTGACATTTTGAATCATTTTTGGTACAGTCCAAAAAATCAATTTTCGGATGAAAAACGATGACTCCAGACATGTCGAACGATCCCAAAATGGTCAATATGGATGAAATTTTAACATTTAATCTTTTGACTGTAAATGACTGTTGGATGTGAATTATGACTTTGTCAACTAAAATAAGTGTGTTTAAAGTCATTTCTGTGCCTGAAACGGGTCAAAATTGAAGCTTTTGAGTAAGCAAAACTCTGTAAAAATGACAATTTTGGTCACTGTGAGGGTTTAAAAAGTGGTTATTCAACATGAGGCACGATCCAATTGACATTTTGAATCATTTTTGGTACAGTCCAAAAAAATCAATTTTCGGATGAAAAACGATGACTCCGGACATGTCGAACTATCCCAAAATGGTCAATATGGATGAAATTTTAATATTTAATCTTTTGACTGTAAATGACTGTTGGATGTGAATTATGACTTTGTCAACTAAAATAAGTGTGTTTAAAGTCATTTCTGTGCCTGAAACGGGTCAAAATTGAAGCTTTTGAGTAAGCAAAACTCGGTAAAAATGGCAATTTTGGTCACTCTGAGGGTTTAAAAAGTGGTTATTCAACATGAGGCACGATCCAATTGACATTTTGAATCATTTTTGGTACAGTCCAAAAAATCAATTTTCAGATGAAAAACGATGACTCCGGACATGTCGAACGATCCCAAAATGGTCAATATGGATGAAATTTTAACATTTAATCTTTTGACTGTAAATGACTGTTGGATGTGAATTATGACTTTGTCAACTAAAATAAGTGGGTTTAAAGTCATTTCTGTGCCTCAAACGAGTCAAAATTGAAGCTTTTGAGTAAGCAAAACTCTGTAAAAATGGCAATTTTGGTCACTCTGAGGGTTTAAAAAGTGGTTATTCAACATGAGGCACGATCCAATTGACATTTTGAATCATTTTTGGTACAGTCCAAAAAATCAATTTTCGGATGAAAAACGATGACTCCGGACATGTCGAACGATCCCAAAATGGTCAATATGGATGAAATTTTAACATTTAATCTTTTGACTGTAAATGACTGTTGGATGTGAATTATGACTTTCTCAATTAAAATAAGTGTGTTTAAAGTCATTTCTGTGCCTGAAACGGGTCAAAATTGAAGCTTTTGAGTAAGCAAAGCTCTGTAAAAATGGCATTTTTGATCACTCTGAGGGTTTAAAAAGTGGTTATTCAACATGAGGCACGATCCAATTGACATTTTGAATCATTTTTGGTACAGTCCAAAAAATCAATTTTCGGATGAAAAACGATGACTCCGGACATGTCGAACGATCCCAAAAAGGTCAAAATGGATGAAATTTTAACATTTAATCTTTTGACTGTAAATGACTGTTGGATGTGAATTATGACTTTGTCAACTAAAATAAGTGTGTTTAAAGTCATTTCTGTGCCTGAAACGGGTCAAAATTGAAGCTTTTGAGTAAGCAAAACTCTGTAAAAATGGCAATTTTGGTCACTGTGAGGGTTTAACCCTTTCGATGCTGATGATGAGCTCAGCTCGTCATCACCCACGGGTGTCGTGTGCTGATGACGAGCTGAGCTCGTCATGAATATATGGCATCAAGAATTTTCCAGCACACAGCGGGAAAACGCCTAGCAGCCAAGAGGTTAAAAAGTGGTTATTCAACATGAGGCACGATCCAATTGACATTTTGAATCATTTTTGGTACAGTCCAAAAAATCAATTTTCGGATGAAAAACGATGACTCCGGACATGTCGAACGATCCCAAAATGGTCAATATGGATGAAATTTTAACATTTAATCTTTTGACTGTAAATGACTGTTGGATGTGAATTATGACTTTGTCAACTAAAATAAGTGTGTTTAAAGTCATTTCTGTGCCTGAAACGGGTCAAAATTGAAGCTTTTGAGTAAGCAAAACTCTGTAAAAATGGCAATTTTGGTCACTCTGAGGGTTTAAAAAGTGGTTATTCAACATGAGGCACGATCCAATTGACATTTTGAATCATTTTTGGTACAGTCCAAAAAATCAATTTTCGAATGAAAAACGATGACTCCGGACATGTCGAACGATCCCAAAAAGGTCAAAATGGATGAAATTTTAACATTTAATCTTTTGACTGTAAATGACTGTTGGATGTGAATTATGACTTTGTCAACTAAAATAAGTGTGTTTAAAGTCATTTCTATGCCTGAAACGGGTCAAAATTGAAGCTTTTTAGTAAGCAAAACTCTGTAAAAATGGCAATTTTGGTCACTGTGAGGGTTTAAAAAGTGGTTATTCAACATGAGGCACGATCCAATTGACATTTTGAATCATTTTTGGTACAGTCCAAAAAATCAATTTTCGGATGAAAAACGATGACTCCGGACATGTCGAACTATCCCAAAATGGTCAATATGGATGAAATTTTAACATTTAATCTTTTGACTGTAAATGACTGTTGGATGTGAATTATGACTATGTCAAGTAAAATAAGTGTGTTTAAAGTCAATTCTGTGCCTGAAACGGGTCAAAATTGAAGCTTTTGAGTAAGCAAAACTCTGTAAAAATGGCAATTTTGGTCACTCTGAGGGTTTAAAAAGTGGTTATTCAACATGAGGCATGATCCAATTGACATTTTGAATCATTTTTGGTACAGTCCAAAAAATCAATTTTCGGATGAAAAACGATGACTCCGGACATGTCGAACGATCCCAAAATGGTCAATATGGATGAAATTTTAACATTTAATCTTTTGACTGTAAATGACTGTTGGATGTGAATTATGACTTTGTCAACTAAAATAAGTGTGTTTAAAGTCATTTCTGTGCCTGAAACGGGTCAAAATTGAAGCTTTTGAGTAAGCAAAACTCAGTAAAAATGGCAATTTTGGTCACTGTGAGGGTTTAAAAAGTGGTTATTCAACATGAGGCATGATCCAATTGACATTTTGAATCATTTTTGGTACAGTCCAAAAAATCAATTTTCGGATGAAAAACGATGACTCCGGACATGTCGAACTATCCCAAAATGGTCAATATGGATGAAATTTTAACATTTAATCTTTTGACTCCAAATGACTGTTGGATGTGAATTATGACTTTGTCAACTAAAATAAGTGTGTTTAAAGTCATTTCTGTGCCTCAAAGGGGTCAAAATTGAAGCTTTTGAGTAAGTAAAACTCTGTAAAAATGGCAATTTTGGTCACTGTGAGGGTTTAAAAAGTGGTTATTCAACATGAGGCCCGATCCAATTGACATTTTGAATCATTTTTGGTACAGTCCAAAAAATCAATTTTCGGATGAAAAACGATGACTCCGGACCTATCGAACGTTCCCAAAATGGTCTATAATGATGAAATTTTAACATTTAATCTTTTGAATCTAAATGACTGTTGGATGTGAATTATGACTTTGTCAACTACAATAAGTGTGTTTAAAGCCGTTTCTGTGCCTCAAAGGGGTCAAAATTGAAGCTTTTGAGTAATCAAAACTCTGTAAAAATGGCAATTTTGGTCACTGTGAGGGTTTAAAAAGTGGTTATTCAACATGAGCCACGATCCAATTGACATTTTGAATCATTTTTGGTACAGTCCAAAAAATCAATTTTCGGATGAAAAACCATGACTCCGGACATGTCGAATGATCCCAAAATGGTCAATATGGATGAAATTTTAACATTTAATCTTTTGACTCTAAATGACTGTTGGATGTGAATTATGACTTTGTCAACTAAAATAAGTGTGTTTAAAGTCATTTCTGTGCCTCAAAGGGGTCAAAATTGAAGCTTTTGAGTAAGCAAAACTCTGTAAAAATGGCAATTTTGGTCACTGTGAGGGTTTAAAAAGTGGTTATACAACATGAGGCACGATCCAATTGAAATTTTGAATCATTTTTGGTACAGTCCAAAAAATCAATTTTCGGATGAAAAACGATGACTCCGGACATGTCGAACGATCCCAAAAAGGTCAAAATGGATGAAATTTTAACATTTAATCTTTTGACTGTAAATGACTGTTGGATGTGAATTATGACTTTGTCAACTAAAATAAGTGTGTTTAAAGTCATTTCTGTGCCTGAAACGGGTCAAAATTGAAGTTTTTGAGTAAGCAAAACTCTGTAAAAATGGCAATTTTGGTCACTCTGAGGGTTTAAAAAGTGGTTATTCAACATGAGGCACGATCCAATTGACATTTTGAATCATTTTTGGTACAGTCCAAAAAATCAATTTTCGAATGAAAAACGATGACTCCGGACATGTCGAACGATCCCAAAAAGGTCAAAATGGATGAAATTTTAACATTTAATCTTTTGACTGTAAATGACTGTTGGATGTGAATTATGACTTTGTCAACTAAAATAAGTGTGTTTAAAGTCATTTCTGTGCCTGAAACGGGTCAAAATTGAAGCTTTTGAGTAAGCAAAACTCTGTAAAAATGACAATTTTGGTCACTGTGAGGGTTTAAAAAGTGGTTATTCAACATGAGGCACGATCCAATTGACATTTTGAATCATTTTTGGTACAGTCCAAAAAATCAATTTTCGGATGAAAAACGATGACTCCGGACATGTCGAACTATCCCAAAATGGTCAATATGGATGAAATTTTAACATTTAATCTTTTGACTGTAAATGACTGTTGGATGTGAATTATGACTTTGTCAACCAAAATAAGTGTGTTTAAAGTCATTTCTGTGCCTGAAATGGGTCAAAATTGAAGCTTTTGAGTAAGCAAAACTCTGTAAAAATGGCAATTTTGGTCACTGTGAGGGTTTAAAAAGTGGTTATTCAACATGAGGCACGATCCAATTGACATTTTGAATCATTTTTGGTACAGTCCAAAAAATCAATTTTCGGATGAAAAACGATGACTCCGGACATGTCGAACTATCCCAAAATGGTCAATATGGATGAAATTTTAACATTTAATCTTTTGACTGTAAATGACTGTTGGATGTGAATTATGACTATGTCAACTAAAATAAGTGTGTTTAAAGTCAATTCTGTGCCTGAAACGGGTCAAAATTGAAGCTTTTGAGTAAGCAAAACTCTGTAAAAATGGCAATTTTGGTCACTCTGAGGGTTTAAAAAGTGGTTATTCAACATGAGGCATGATCCAATTGACATTTTGAATCATTTTTGGTACAGTCCAAAAAATCAATTTTCGGATGAAAAACGATGACTCCGGACATGTCGAACGATCCCAAAATGGTCAATATGGATGAAATTTTAACATTTAATCTTTTGACTGTAAATGACTGTTGGATGTGAATTATGACTTTGTCAACTAAAATAAGTGTGTTTAAAGTCATTTCTGTGCCTGAAACGGGTCAAAATTGAAGCTTTTGAGTAAGCAAAACTCAGTAAAAATGGCAATTTTGGTCACTGTGAGGGTTTAAAAAGTGGTTATTCAACATGAGGCATGATCCAATTGACATTTTGAATCATTTTTTGGTACAGTCCAAAAAATCAATT
>NW_028241370.1:0-72210 GCF_964263255.1 Lissotriton vulgaris | reverse complement strand
AGCTCAGTCACAGCTCACATTAGAACAGTAACCTGTCCTTTCCATGGCCTGCAAGTTGAAATAACTTGAGCAATATACAACAATATGAATTGGTCTAAAGATCCTCTCCAGGATTATCCTTCTGGGTACTGTGGTGCATGAGGGCCAAATTACTGCAGCCGGTTTCACAAACTCTGGCTATTAATTGCCCCCATGTTCTGCAATATTCTGGATTTAAAAGTTGGAAGGGGAATAAAATGCTGAACCAGGATTTAGTGAACACAGAACTTCATAATTATCATAATTCTTGCTATATCTCCATACACAGATTCCTGGCGGCTACCATGTATGGGGGTGGAAGGGTGGGCAACAAAAATAAATAAATAAGTAAATAAATAAATAAAGTAAAACAGACTTATACAGTCTCCTGCAGTCTTCTGGCAGGCTCCAAAGAGGGACCCAGCAGCAAACTCCCTTACCCAATCCTTGAGCTGCTCTCACCAGCATGAGAGAAGCACCAGGATTGGAGGGAGAGGCCTCACTCAGCGCTCCCAGGAGCACTGGAGGCCTGCGCTTTATTTAACCAGCTGTCTAAGACAGCTAAGTTAGACAAGTTTAAAATGTACGTCTGGCTGACCATCGTTAGACTGCCAGCCAAACAGACATGCCCATTTATTTTAAAGCGCACAGCTCATTGCAGCTGCCATCCAGTGGGCAGCACTGACCCCGCCCCATCCTGTCACTCAGTTCAGGATGGGTGGGTTGCTGAAAAATGAAATAGTAATAAATAACATGTATTACAGTTGTATTTTTCTGCTATGGCCTGGCGCTTTTCTTGGTGAGGTGACGCTCCTCCGTTCAAATGGAGGAACCGCACCTGCAGTAGATTTTAGAAGAAGGAATCTGTTGTAATCTTATGCTTGCAAATGTCTTTATCCCTGTGGATATGTGCTTCTTTAAATGCACCTGCATGCCTGGAGTTTAGAACCCTGTTTCAGTGAAGTGTGTTCCATAACAGTGTTATGGCAGAGTTTTTGGCTTTATTTAGCAGTGATATAGATCATTAATCTTGCTCGCATCTAGTATAGGTATTCATAGCCTGTGTTGGCCCTTTTAAGCCCTTTTTTCCAGATCTAGAAGAGGATAGCTGCTTAATATGCCTTTATTCTTGACTTTAACCTGTCTATTGCCTATTGGCTTTGACATATTAGACACATTGGTATGGTTTATGTAGGTATTCTGACAGAGCTAAGGAGCATTTCACCCCTTTCAGGCCTACAGGCCTAGAGCTAGAGGGACTCCATCTTGATGAAGCTGAGAGGCTTTTCAGGGCAAAGGCAATGTTTATAGTTAAGGCTGTTTTGTGCTAGAGGGAAATCCAGTTAGGACTGCTTCTTATCCGAGAAATGTGTTTTTCTCTTGGGCCCAGACGTAACAAGCAGATGGCCACTGCGGTTGCGTGGAAGCCTGGGAGCTGGCACAGGAATTCGGTAGGAGACAGCCCTCCGGTGGAAATTTCCATGAGGGGAGAGGAATCCATAATAGCGAGCTACAGGAGAGGAGGAGTGGTCAGTTCAGGTCAGTCCAGCGTGGTGTGCAGTTCAGCGTGGTGCTCAGAACAGCTTGGAGCACAGAACTGCTGGGAGCTCAGAACAGCTTGGAGCTCAGAACAGCTTGCAGAGAGAGAGAGAGGATGTCTGCTGGAGCTGCAAAATAGAGTGCAGTTCTTGAATGGAGAAAGAAGGCAGACGATTGCTGAAGATGAGGAGAGAGAAAGCAGTGCAGAGAGCATCAAAGAAGGCTGTCAGCTGGAGCAACTGAACCAGAGGCGTGGTGATGTGGTGAAGGAGGGAGAGACAGAGAGAGCCCTAATCCCACCAGAGGCAGAGAGAGAGCCCTAATCCCACCAGAGGCAGAGAGAGAAATCTTCCTTCTAATAGGTGAGGTAGTCTGAATTAGTTACACTTACACTTTATGTCTAATCTTTTCCCTTTCAGCGGAGTGTTCCTGTTATGTTTAATCCTTCTCTTTCAAGCGGTGTGTTCTACCTATAGTCTTTGTCAGTTCTGTGTAAAGGTTTATATTGTACTAATAATAAATGACCCCATTAATTAGTGAATTAGTGTGCATGAGTTCTTTTATGATAAAGTTATCCTGGCTTCAAGCCAGTTGCTGTTGAGCCACTGATGGATCAAAAAGGGGGTAGGAGCGCTTAAATCAAGAAATAACTCAATCACATAGTGTGTATATCTTTGTCCTCATACAGTAAGGATAATCTTTCCTGGTAAGTATTACTGTTTGAACAGATGCTACCCCTGATCAGGTAAGTAATAGTGAGGGAGAGAGGAGACTTGCAACCAAGGGACTAAGTTAGTACACCATCCCATAATATTATTGTAGTAGCAGACCCTTAGTGAGGAGACTTCCCAATATATATATATATATGTATAGGTGTTCATAGGAATGTGGTCGTCGTTGATATGCGGCGTTAATGAGAGCACTGGGGGGTCGAACCAGTGTGTATACCCACTGGATTGTGGCTTGAGTAAATGAGAGCACTAGGTGGTCGAACTAGTGTGTAGTTTCCCAGGATTGCGAACAGTTTGGAAAAGGGAGCATTGGGTTCTGCAGGCCCATGTGTAGACACACCGGATTGTGTGTCATATCTGCCCTAGGGTAGAACGGTCTGGGTCAGGGTGGCCGCGAGACCAACTGATGTGAATAAGTGTGGTGTAGGGTATGGATATCCCTAGTAATCAGTGAGTATTCTTAGTATCCCTATAGATTTAGTGGTGTTCTTAATAATATGAGCTTGTATATTGCGAGTTCCCCATCCTCAGGTAGGTACCAGGTGCCTGGATAGAGGAGTCCTGAGGAGGGAAGGTGAGTACGTTCTGGCTGGGTTGGAGGGGCCCCTGGGGGCTGATCCCACCTACTCAGAAAATCCAGCCATAACATCTGGCGTCACGAACTGTTTACCTATCCTGTGTGTCCTGGCCATGTGCTTAGAGAGTTTCCCATGTGTTCTGAGGGAGTGCCCTGAACGCCGGTTCCATCTGGCGTAATGTTGCAGTTTATGTAGCCTGTTAGACCTATGGGCTTGAACAGTTGCAGCGTGAGGAGATTGCATTACATCATGGCATTTGGTTTATTCAGGGTGGAAGGAATGGTTTTCATCTTGGTGTTTAAACTGTCAGAGTTGAAGGATGGCATTACATGAGGAAGCCAGTTACATCTTTGTGATGGTCCAATTGTATAAATGTGTGTAAAAAATGCTTTTAAATTGCCCATTAAATTGCTTGCTGCATCTGCTTATGCTGTGCAATGTGAAATGTGTTCATTGTTCTATGATTTGTGGAGTTCTTTGAATATAGCTCCTTGTAAATATGACTTGTGAATAGCGCCATGTTAATGTGGCTTGTGAGGTGCATGTTCTCATGTTGATCTGCTGTGTTCCTTGTGCATTGCGCCTTGGAAATGTTGTTTGTGAAAAGCTTGTCTTGTAAATATGGCTTGTGAATAGCGCCATGTGGTCATGGCTTGGACAGGGCATGTTATCATTACGTTTGGCAGGAGAGAGCTGGATCTCTCTCGGGTGCTTGGGGATAACGTTTTTGAAAATATGTGTATGTGTCATCTGTAAACGTGAAGAAATGTGATTATGATTTTCCCATGTATCCATGGACGTTGGGAAATGATTCTGCTTGAGCTGCCAAAGGGTTAATATCTTGAGTTGAGATGGCAGTCTTTATTTTTTACATGCTGTCAACATGCATGGTTATCTGACCTGACTATAAAAGTCAGTGGATTATTTGATGGTTTGATTTTGACTTTTTTGATTCCTTGGTCTGCCTATGTGCTTTGTCAGTTTCTTGACGGAAAGGTACCATCTTGTGTTTTGCGAAGGGTTCTGTTCATTTCACATTCCTTTTGAAATGCGTCTACGAATTTGTGTGGGTTTGCCTTGGAACTGATGTGGTTATAAATCAACCAGTCTGATTACGGAGAAAGCTGTGTTCTTTTAAAATGAGTGAAATGTTAAAAAGATGGCCCGTTAGAGTGCACGCTGCGGAGCTGTTTTCATTAATTATTTCTGTGAGGGGTTTCCATCTAGACAGGAATGTGCTGGTTGCAATAATGATAGGTTCAGAATAATGAATCTTGCCCGACTGTGCATGGTGACATGTGCTTTTAATTAGTGGAAGGCAACCATGTGCCTTTGAAAGAAAAAAATGTTAAAATGTAACATTATTATTTTCCCAAATGTAAATTAAAATGTATGCTTTTATAAATGTGTCAGCAAAACATTAAATTAAATCCAATGTTGAAATGTATCTGCATTTTATGTTGTTTTACAAATTATTTCTCTTTTACAATGGACCATGTTAATTCATTTTTTCTCAAATGCAGAATGTATAATCTTGTGTGCCAAAGGTAGTTGCCCCTTTCTAAATAAGTGCCCATATTTTAAGTGTCTTGCCTTTAGCTGAATTAGTTGGACTAAAGTCTTTTTAAAAACTGGAGCTTTTTTAATTGGCAGTACACTGTAACAGAATTGTTTTTTTTTAAATTCTAGCTTCCGTTAGTTAGAAAATAAGGCATGAGAAATTTGTTTTTCCACCTTGGCAGACCAGCTGGTTTGTGCAGACGAGTTTTTTTCCTTCATTCTGCAAGTTTCGATCACGTCCCAGTTCGTTATGATTGGCTACAATCGAATTTTCTTCCGCGGATGGCTTGTTTATGTAAGGGAGGGGCTGGTTTAGAGAGGCTCATCATATTGCAGTGTTTAAAGTAGCTTCCCACTGTAGCATGGCTCCTGCTCTGAAGGGAGGGGCTGGCTTAGGGAGGATTAGGGTATGTTAGGCCCTGCTAAAAGTTATTAAAAGTTAAATTTTGAATGTTTTTAATTAATTAGGATATTTTCTTTTCAATAATGAAAGGCACCCGGGGTGCTTTTTAAATGGAAAATTTTATTTTGCAAGAATAATGATACTTGTTCTCTTGTTTCTAGGATTGCTGAAGTTGTGGTTGTGCGTGGGTCCCTCCCCCCTTCCACTTTTTTTTGTTTTAGCTTTTTACTTTCATGTTTTTATTTTAGTTTATTATTTTTGGATGATGGAACCAGACCAGACCAGACCAGACCGGGTGATGGATGGCCGCATTGCCGGAAGTGTCCGGATACCGAGGATGCAGGGTGGTGGCCTACACTGAAGACTTTTGGACTAAGTTATTTAATTCCTTAGCCTGCATTTTTTGTTGACATCACTACGAGCAGGCCCCACTTAAAAAACAAAAACCCCACAAACATGTTTTATTTGTTACAGAATTTTAAATGGATTTGATGCATAATCCCTTGGACAAGCAGGCCCCACTTTTAAAGCAAAAAACATGTCACCTATTATAGTTTTTCTGTTTTCTTCAAAACAGTTTTTGCCAATGAAGGACTTTTTTTGAATGGTGGTGCCCACATGTGTTCTTAATGTTACACCAGCTATCTTGTAGAAATGGGGTTGTTGTTTTTTTTTACTGTTCTTACATTTTCACCTTGATTGATCAAAGGGTGGTTACCTTAAAATTTGGATTGTTCTGGGTGGTGTGTCTTTTAGTATGATTATGTATTAATGTTTGCCCAAACCTTCACACAGTTTGTCATGTTTATTTCTCAGATTTCACTTTAAATTGACATATGTAAGTAGGTAGGCCTCATTTAGGCCTATTGTTATTTTCATCCCACAAACAAGCCCCTACACCAATAGTTTCATGAGTCGTCATTAGCTTAAGTTGCCTATAGTACGTAGGGCTCATTTAGGCCCTTTCTTGTTCTCTCATTAGGAGTTGAAACACATTTAGTTCTTAAGTTGACAATAGTAGGTAGGCCTCATTTAGCCTTAAGTTGTCCGAAGTAGGCCCCATTTACGTCCCTTGCTGTTTTCATTCAACACATAAGTCCCTACATCGCTAGATTTCACCAGTTATCATTAGGAGTTGAGGCACATTTAGTTTGAAGATGCTTTGGTTAGTTTCTTTTGTTATCAGATCCAATTTCAGCATTCAAGTCAAGGGTGCTTTGATTTGTTTTTAGGTTTGTATTCCCTACAATTGAGTTTCAGGTGGAATTTCCTTGAGTTGTCATTGTTTTTAGGGAGTTTTTTAGGTTTTGATTTGTTGATAGATTGTGTTGATGTTTGTTTATCTGGATGTTATTGTTTATAAGATGTTCGCAAGATAAGGATCTAAGGGTGGATGGCAGAGTTTTTTGGGCTTTATTTAGCAGTGATATAGATCTTAATCTTGCTCACATCTAGGATAGGTATTCTTAGCCTATGTTGGATAGATTATGTTGATGTTTGTTTTGATGGTTGTTGTTGTTTATAAGATGCTCGCAAGATAAGGATCTAAGGGTGGAATGTTATGGCAGAGTTTTTGGCTTTATTTAGCAGTGATATAGATCATTAATCTTGCTCGCATCTAGTATAGGTATTCATAGCCTGTGTTGGCCCTTTTAAGCCCTTTTTTCCAGATCTAGAAGAGGATAGCTGCTTAATATGCCTTTATTCTTGACTTTAACCTGTCTATTGCCTATTGGCTTTGACATATTAGACACATTGGTATGGTTTATGTAGGTATTCTGACAGAGCTAAGGAGCATTTCACCCCTTTCAGGCCTACAGGCCTAGAGCTAGAGGGACTCCATCTTGATGAAGCTGAGAGGCTTTTCAGGGCAAAGGCAATGTTTATAGTTAAGGCTGTTTTGTGCTAGAGGGAAATCCAGTTAGGACTGCTTCTTATCCGAGAAATGTGTTTTTCTCTTGGGCCCAGACGTAACAAGCAGATGGCCACTGCGGTTGCGTGGAAGCCTGAGAGCTGGCACAGGAATTCGGTAGGAGACAGCCCTCCGGTGGAAATTTCCATGAGGGGAGAGGAATCCATAATAGCGAGCTACAGGAGAGGAGGAGTGGTCAGTTCAGGTCAGTCCAGCGTGGTGTGCAGTTCAGCGTGGTGCTCAGAACAGCTTGGAGCACAGAACTGCTGGGAGCTCAGAACAGCTTGGAGCTCAGAACAGCTTGCAGAGAGAGAGAGGATGTCTGCTGGAGCTGCAAAATAGAGTGCAGTTCTTGAATGGAGAAAGAAGGCAGACGATTGCTGAAGATGAGGAGAGAGAAAGCAGTGCAGAGAGCATCAAAGAAGGCTGTCAGCTGGAGCAACTGAACCAGAGGCGTGGTGATGTGGTGAAGGAGGGAGAGACAGAGAGAGCCCTAATCCCACCAGAGGCAGAGAGAGAGCCCTAATCCCACCAGAGGCAGAGAGAGAAATCTTCCTTCTAATAGGTGAGGTAGTCTGAATTAGTTACACTTACACTTTATGTCTAATCTTTTCCCTTTCAGCGGAGTGTTCCTATTATGTTTAATCCTTCTCTTTCAAGCGGTGTGTTCTACCTATAGTCTTTGTCAGTTCTGTGTAAAGGTTTATATTGTACTAATAATAAATGACCCCATTAATTAGTGAATTAGTGTGCATGAGTTCTTTTATGATAAAGTTATCCTGGCTTCAAGCCAGTTGCTGTTGAGCCACTGATGGATCAAAAAGGGGGTAGGAGCGCTTAAATCAAGAAATAACTCAATCACATAGTGTGTATATCTTTGTCCTCATACAGTAAGGATAATCTTTCCTGGTAAGTATTACTGTTTGAACAGATGCTACCCCTGATCAGGTAAGTAATAGTGAGGGAGAGAGGAGACTTGCAACCAAGGGACTAAGTTAGTACACCATCCCATAATATTATTGTAGTAGCAGACCCTTAGTGAGGAGACTTCCCAATATATATATATATATGTATAGGTGTTCATAGGAATGTGGTCGTCGTTGATATGCGGCGTTAATGAGAGCACTGGGGGGTCGAACCAGTGTGTATACCCACTGGATTGTGGCTTGAGTAAATGAGAGCACTAGGTGATCGAACTAGTGTGTAGTTTCGCAGGATTGCGAACAGTTTGGAAAAGGGAGCATTGGGTTCTGCAGGCCCATGTGTAGACACACCGGATTGTGTGTCATATCTGCCCTAGGGTAGAACGGTCTGGGTCAGGGTGGCCGCGAGACCAACTGATGTGAATAAGTGTGGTGTAGGGTATGGATATCCCTAGTAATCAGTGAGTATTCTTAGTATCCCTATAGATTTAGTGGTGTTCTTAATAATATGAGCTTGTATATTGCGAGTTCCCCATCCTCAGGTAGGTACCAGGTGCCTGGATAGAGGAGTCCTGAGGAGGGAAGGTGAGTACGTTCTGGCTGGGTTGGAGGGGCCCCTGGGGGCTGATCCCACCTACTCAGAAAATCCAGCCATAACAAACAGTCAGTTGGATACTGTGGCTGACAAGCAGGCTATGTGTTGGTGGTGCTGGAAGACCATTAAAAGAAGAAGAACTGAACCATTGGTGGTGTCATCTTATAACACAGGTGACGAGCTGGATCTTTGAGTGACTTTACACAGCGATTCCTATTGACTATCAACGTGATTTCTTTGTGGTGTCTCTGCCTACCTGTGTTGGTTGCTGAATTAACAAGATAGGAGATTTGGGGCTTACCAATATTTTTCTGCTGCTGGAGCGCTTTACGTTGCTGCTCGTGAGCGCTCGAGCCACTGAGCGCTCAAGCTGGTGATGTATGTGGCTCAGTGATCTTCATTTGCGGTCCACCGAGTGTTTCAACGAGGGGCACACGACGATTCCTCCTCTGAAGGATTCCGATTCAGTCTACTTCAGCGTCATCACGCACAACGTAATTGCATCATACACAGGTGTGCCGGCTTGTTTTTTTTTCTTCTCTTTAACCCCTTGCATGCTCGTGATGACCTGGAGCCATCACGCATCACGGTAGGCATGTGCTGAGGACGGTCCCCAGCCTTCTGAATCCCGCCCACTTATTTGAATCCCTGCACAGCGCAAAAATTCGCACTGCACGCAATGGGTTAATCCACATTTCTGATAGCATTGGTAACCAGGTAACCAATGTATCAGCATCGTTAATGTTATAACCCTCGGTGTGAGAAGTTGGCCTGGCATATGCTGTCCACTATTCTAGTGGGCACCTTGCACCAGCCCAAACGACCCTTATTGAAGGTAGGTTATAGACAACCTTCATAGAAATCTATCCTAGTGGTAGCTGCGGGAGCAGCCTTAAGGCTATGTCTTGGAGAAATGTAAAGCAGCTTGTTTTACCAGTCTATAATCTCGTGAATGACCAATTGAAAAGAGAACCACACCAGGTTTATATATAAAGTATATGCATTTATTCTAAACACTTCCCACTAGTCTCTTCATGAGGCTAGAGGCAAAAGAACATTCAGTAAACTCAATAACACACAGTAAATTAGCACAATATACGTTGAGCCCTAGGGGCGTACCAAACCATATATTAAGAAAGTGGTATAAGAACCATAACTTGCATAGATACAAGGTCTAGAGCCTACAGAACCACTGGGGCCACCAGGAACCATCCAAGGTAGTGACCCACGGGGGACGCGTGCAGTATCTAAACACAGCCGCGAATCACCATTAACTTCTATGGGGAAAGTCCTGGTTGGAATTTTAAACATAAAGGACCCTTAGAAGAGGACTTGGAGAAAACCCCTTTAGAACTAGGGGGTTCTGAAGCCAACTCCCTCTGGAGCATCGGAGTACTCGAGTTACCTCACCCAGGGAAGCCGGGTGCATAAGTGTGTTTTGGTGTCGGGTTTCGTCGTAGTTTTCAATGGCGATCTGCTGCAAAGTGTTGCTGGCGTCCAAGTAGAAAGTGTCCGGTGTGATCCACGCCTGGATCAAGGATGAGAAGAACCTGAAAGTAGCGGGGACCGAGTCTGGGTCACTTGCCAGTGACCAGGGGCTCGATAGTCAAATGCCCACCGATGTTGGGTGATTTCAGGCGAAGAGTTTGAAGCTTGACTCTTCAGCCACGAGGACCAGGAGACATGGACAATGACTAGGTTCTGAATTCAAGCTGTCCCTCAAAGGATGTCAAGTGCATCGGTGTCGGTTTCGAGATTGGACCCAACAAGCCTTGGCAACAGCACCCCATGCAGGAATCAAAGAAATACTTCAGTTCAGACCAGCAAGGTCTGAGGGACTCACCCCTTGGTGGAAAGTCATGGCACAACTGGAGAAACCAGAGAAGCCCAAGGAAAAGTAGAGTTACATTTGAGGGGACCCACTAGTTGATGGACCAGGGATTGCAAAGGAGCCTCAAGCAGAAATGCAAGAAGTGGGCTCACGGGACTCTCGTGGAGTGTAGCCCCACAATCTTTGGTACAGATTGTGCTCGGGGCTTGAGCTACATGGAATGTATGACGTTACAACGCATACATTCACAACGCATACCATTACAACGAAACTTTTACAACCCCAAATCCATTACAATGAATGCTATTACAACGCATACCATTACAACGCAGGTGCTATTACAACGCATACCATTACAACGTAAGTATTGGTAAGAATTTTTTAATTGAAATTAGTGTATGGTTTTAATTTATTAAAATATATTTAAATGTAATTAAATTAATTTACAATAAAATAAAATATAATTAATATAAAAATTATAATTAAATTAAAATTAAACTAATAGGAATTAAATTATATTTAATGGGGGGTGGTATAGTAGTTTAAGTTTTTGATGGTGTAGGGGTTAAAATGACTATTCTAACTCCAGGGGGGTGTAATAGTAGGGTAAGTGTTGGATAGTGTAGGGGTTAAAATTATTATTCTAACTCCTGGGGGGTGTAATAGTAGGGTACGTGTTGGATAGTATAGGGGTTAAAATTACTATTCTAACTCCAGGGGGGGTGTAATAGTAGGGTAAGTGTTGGATAGTGTAGGGGTTTATTTTAAAAAATATTACTTTTTTTATTTAATTAATTTTAAATATATTAAAATAAATTATAATTAAATTCCCCAAAAATTATTTATGAATGAATATTTTTTATTTTAAATTAAATTAAATAAAAAAAATATTATTATAAAAAAATAATATTAATTAACTTAAATACTACATTTAATGTAATTAAATTATTTTTATAAAATTATTTTATTACTATAATAAATAAAATTAAATACTTTTTTAAATAATATTACTTACCCATAAAAAGTATTATTTAAAAAAATTAATAATAATTAAACTAAATACTACATTAAATTTAAGTAAATTATTTTTATAAAATATTCTAAATTAGTATAATAAATACAATTAAATACTTTATAAAATAATAAAAATTAAATGTAATACATACCCATACTTACGTTGTAGTGGCATGCGTTGTAATAGCACCAAAAAGCACTTGCATTGTAATGGCATGCGCTGTAATTGAATACGTTGTAATGGATTTTGCGTTGTTATGCCTGCGTTGTAATGGCTGTTCCCCGCTACAAGTAACCCAAAGCACAACATCAGGAAAGCTCGGAAAGTTAATGCACTAGTAAATGAGCACGGTGTCCAGGGGTTCCGGTTCCACCTCACTCGTGAGGGCTGTGGGTCTCGGTTTTGCTGGGGACTCGGGTTGGCCTTCAAGAAGTCTGGAAATCCTTTATACTTCATAGTCCGGCAGGAGGTTTGGATATGCAGCCCGCCTAATGCTTTGTTGGTGCCTGCTTGAGCAGGGGAGTGACTCCTTGACCCCAAGGAAGATTCTCCTGTCCTCTAGTCTTTAGTAGAGCTCCGAAGTTCCAGGATTCAGTTTCAGTGTTTCGTCCAGGTGTAATCTAAAGTCCTGTTGCCAGCGGTCCCTTACTTATACTAAGAAAAAGGGGTTGGACATACTCTGGGGACCCACCTTCGAGAGGGTCTAAAAAGAAGGGTGGCTACACCCATTTCCTTTGTCCAGTTTCGCACCAGAGAATGGGCTGGTAGCCCCTGCAACCGGTTTGAACTGGCCTATGCACAGGGACATCAACACAACAATGACCGTGTCCTAATAGGCAATTTTATATATGTTCAAACGAGTACATCGTATTGCAATTTTACAATTATCTCCCCTTTCTTATATGCAGTTGGGGTAGAGAGTACTACGTTTATTTGCCAACTTAAAAAGCCTCCATTCCACATAAGACAGTCTGAATGAATGTACTAAACAATAGTGTGTAACTACTGTGAAAAAATGTGTAAAGGCGAGATGACTCCTCATGGGCGAAACACCATCGGGATACCTGATACTCACCAGATAAGCCCTGTTCTCATCACTGGCGGTCATCAAGCCCAAATTAAATGTGTCCAATAGAAAATAATAAGTGCAGTGAAAAAGTGAAAAACTAAAAATTGTCAAAATGTGTAATTAAAATGCATAGGTATGCACGTTACTGTCACTTTTATTCTTTAACTTTGTGCAACCTATCAGGTTAAAAAGCGAGGTTAGCTGGTAAGCATGCATACCAATACCACAAGCCGGCATGTTTCATTGCCTTATCAACTTTTTAGGCAATTTCTTCAGGGCTGTAATTTTCTTGCCACTGCATCAATGCTGAACACACCATTCATCGAGACCTTACTCAGCCATGGTGTCTCCTCCCGGCAGGAAGGTTTAGTGTACAGTAAAGGCAAAACCCCTCCTGTGAGTCGCCCTCTGTTCTCAGTCGATGTCTGAATCGATCTGATTTATATGAAGCTCGATGTCTCCACCAGTTGCATTGATGCAGTGGCAAGAAAATTACAGTCCTGAAGAAATTGCCTAAAAAGTTGATAAGGTTGTGTTGATGACTACATGAGTGGAGGGTGACTTGGGTTCTGTTCTGTCCCTCTGTGCTCCTAATTGTGTCTATGCACAGGGACACCAAATGTCCCCCCTGTGCTGACTTCAACGCACTCTCAGAGTACACCCTCCCAGCCCCAATACACTAAAGCCTGTCTGGGAGGTGGTTACACCTCTCTGTGACAGGAAATATATTGTCCAGGCCTCCCCTGCTGGAGTTTCGGTCAACAGCAGGAGGCCAGACTTGTGTCTGTGGCTGCAGCATCCATTTTGTGATGCCAGGGCTCTTTTAAACTATTACCGGTTAGACGAGTGTGTATATGTCTCTCCTTCTAGAAGGGTGGATTTCTACCACCGCCGCCAGGACTGGCGGGGGGTAGGATTCCAAAGTGTTTGACAACAAATACGACATGTTTCCGTGCAGTCATTCCAAAGTTGGCATTTACTGCAAGGTTATAATGCACTTAAGAGTATATGGTCTGGCTGCATCACAGAACAGCCTCAGAGAATAGGCTCCGAACGCTGCAGAGGGGCCCGCTCATGTAGGGGCACAATCTCACACAAAACCAAGCACTCTGCCTACAGGATTGATAAGGTATGACATAGAAGTGACTTATAGGTTTATATGTGTCAGTGATTAAGGGTAGATATAGGTAGCCTATATTTTAGTAAGGGGTGCATGCACCACCTTACCCAAGCTGCAGTAGCAGACCTGAGGGTGCCATTTTGGAAGGCTTCCCAGCGGTGGCATAATACATGTTTCAGACCCTGGTAGGCCTTTGGGGTACCTATGCCCTTGCTACCTAAGGTACCATATACTAGGGACTCACAAGGGTAACCCATTACCCAATCTGGAGTGTACCTAAAGTGCATGCAATCATTTTAGAGAGTAACCATCTAGGCTGGGGTCCTGGATAGCAGGGCCCCAGCCAGACTAAGTCGAAAAACAGTGAAACACCAGCAAAAAGTAGGGGTAACCATAGTAAGCAGATCCTACTCTCCTACACAACCCCCCACCCCCCCAAACGCACGGACATTAAACTAACCTTGACCAGTTGAGTCTTCATGTTCTAAGTGAAAATATTTGGAGAGTCCATCTGCATTAGCATGGTTACTCCCAGGTCTATGTTCCACTGTATGGTCCATCCCCTGTAGGAAAATGGACCACCTCAAAAGTTTGGGGTTTTCACCCTTCATCTGTTTTAGCCATAAGAGGGGCTTATAGTCAGTCTGAACAGTGAAGTGAGTGGCAAACACGTATGGCCTCAGCTTCTTCAGAGGCCAAACCACAGCAAAGGACTCCCTCTCAATAGCTGACCGAAGTTTCTCTCTAGGGGTAACCTTCTGCTAATAAAAGATACTGGCTGGTCCTGACCTTCATCATTCAATTGTGACAGCACAGCTCCTACCCCCAACTCAGATGCATCTATTTGGACAATTAATTCTTTGGAGTAGTTAGGCATCTGCAGAATTGGTGCAGTGCACATGGCCTGCTTTCGGTCATCAAATGTCTTTTGACAGCTGACTGTCCACTGAACTTTCTTAGGCATTCTTTTTGAAGTTACGTCATTCAGGGGTCTCACAATGGAACCATACTCCTTGACATATCTTCTGTAATACTCAGTCAGCCCCAGGAAAGCTCTGACCTGAGTCTGGGTGGTTGGAGCAACCCAGTCCATGATGGTCTGGATTTTGCTCTTTAATGGTTGAACCTGGCCTCCACCTACAAGGTGGCCCAGGTACACAACCTGACTCTGCCCTAACTGGCACTTTGTAGGCTTGATAGTTAGGCCTGCTTTCTGCAGGGCTTCCAAATATCATCTAGATAGGCTGCACTATAGTCTTCCAGGCATGTTAGGACTTTGTTCACCAACCTTTGAAAAGTGCCAGGTGCATTCTTCAGGCCAAAAGGCATTACCACAAATTGATAGTGCTCACTAGGGGTTGAAAATGCTGTCTTTGGCTGTGCATCATCATTTAGTCTGATCTGCCAGTAGCCAGCTGTAAGATCAAACGAGCTCAGAAACTTGACTGAAGCCAAAGTATCTATAAGCTCATCTGTTCTTGGGATTGGATGGGCATCAGTCCTAGTGACTGCATTGAGACCCCTGTAGTCTACACAAAACCTCATCTCTCTCTTACCACCCTGGGTGTGAGGTTTAGGTATCAAGGCCACTGGACTAGCCTAAGGGCTATCTGAGGGTTCAATAGCTCCTGCATCCAAAGTTTTCTGGACCTCTGTCCTGATACAGTCCCTGACATGATCAGGTTGCCTGTAAATCTTATTTTAAACAGGCATACTGTCCCTAGTGTCCACTTCATGAGTGCACCAGGTAGCCTGACTTGGAGTCAGTGAGAACATGTTCCTATACTGATTGAGCACCTGTCTACAATCAGCTTGGTGCTGGGCAGTGAAGCTGCCTGCCAAGGCTACACCACCAACTGACCCATCATCAGGGTTCTGTGAGAGCAGGTCAGGGAGTTGATCAATCTCTGCCTCCTGTCTCTCATCAGTAGCCATGAGCAATCCCATGTCTTCCCTGTCAACATAAGGTTTCAGTCTGTTGACAAGAAGCACCCTAAGGGGGCTCCTAGGAGTTTCAAGGTCTACCAGATAGGTAACCGCTCCCTTCTGTTCAACAATTGTATGGGGGCCACTCCACTTGTCTTGGAGGGCTGCTGGGGCCACTGGCTCCAACACCCACACGTTCTGTCCTGGCTGGTAAACAGCCAGCACAGCCTTTTGGTCATGCCAGGAGTTCTGTAATTCCTGGCTAACCTCAAGGTTTTTGTTTGCCTTTTTCATGTATTCAATTATGTAAGCCAAAAGGAGCGAGGTTTACCCAAATTACCCTCCTTTACCTGGGTAAGAACAGAATACAAGAAAAAACAATGGAGAAAGGAGGAAAAGATCTACAGAAACTTATCACACACGTGAAACGATTGGTTGAGATGATTTGTTCATAACCAGCCAGACTTCGTGCTAAGTTTGCAGAATTTTCCTTTATTTATAAAAGAGTCTTTATTTTTATAATTAATTTGGGAACTTGTAGCCCTTGTGACACAGTTTTCGATTGGGGTTCGGTATTTTGGTTTTCGAACCATCTGTGCTATACTACCTCCAAGTGTACCCCCTAGAGTGAATGGGAGGGCACTCAGTCTTTGCTATAATATTTTGTAGGGTGTAAATCGTATAAGTCCTTGTGTTTTTGTGTTATGATTTTGTTCATTGGTCAATTTGTTGTGAATGTTTTGTATATAGGTGTGTATATAGTTATGTATATGATGGTATATGTTGTACAAAAAGTTTGTGTATGAAATTATTTTTGATGTTTGTTACAAAGAAAAAAAGAACAAAGAGATATGAGTTTAGTGATTACAAAAAACAATAAAAAATGTGTAATCTAGTCCCTGTGTATGAATGATGGGGTGGTATAAATTAGATTTATCCGAAGTGCACTAAATGGCATTGAAATGGGTGAATTAATTGTCCCCTATTAAGATAAGTTTCTGTAGATCTTTTCCTCCTTTCTCCATTGTTTTTTCTTGTTTTCATGTATTCAGCCATCCTGGAGCGGAGACCAAAAACATAGTCCACTATGTCCTGTTTAGGGGGTTTGAGAGGTAACTCCCTTCCTTCCTTCACCAGACCTAATGGTCCTCTTACAGGATGCCCAAACAGAAGTTCAAAAGGGCTGTAACCAACCCCCTTCAGAAGAACCTCCCTGTATGCAAATAAAAAGCAGGGCAGTCGGATATTCCATCTCCGCCTCAGCTTTTCACAGAGACCCTTGTTAATACCCTTTAAGGTTTTGTTGAATCTTTCAACTAAACCATTGCATTGTGGGTGATAGGGGGTGGTGAATTTGTAATTCACTCCACACTCCTTCCACATTGCAGTCAAGTAACTGGACATAAAGTTTGCAGCTCTGTCAGAAACTACCTCCTCAGGGAAACCCACTGTTGAGAACACTCCAAAGAGGGCCCTTGCTACCACAGGTGCTGTATGGTCCTTAGGGGAATCGCTTCCGGGTACCTAGTGGCATGATCCACCACCACCAGGATACATCTGTGCCCAGATGCTGTCTGAGGATCCATGGGACCAACAATGTCAATATCTACCTTCTCAAAGGGAACCCCCACCACAGGTAGTTGTATCAGGGGGGCCTTTGTGGTACCACCTGCTTTGCCACTGGCTTGACAGGTGACACAGGAGCGACAAAACTCCTTTGTGTCTTCAGACTTGTGGGGCCAATGAAAGTGAGGGACAATCCTGTCCCAAGTCTTGTTTTGGCCCAGGTGACCTGCTAGAGGAATTTCATGGGCTATTGTCAATAGGAAGTCACTGAATTTCAAAGCTATAACCAACATCCTGGCTGCACCAGGCTTGGGGTCTCTAGTCTCTGAGGACAGGAGTCCATCCCCCCAATAAATCTTATGGGTGCCACCAGCATTCCCAGCAGCCTCAGCAGCAGCCTGCTGTCTGAGGGATTCAAGAGAAGGGTAGCTCAACTGCTCCTGACTCAGATCTGCCCTGGAAGGGCCCCCTGTCCCCAAGAACTCAACCTGATCAGCTCAAGCTCATCTGGGATAGTTCCTTTTTCAGGACTGCAATCATCTCCCTCAAGAGACTGATCTGTATTCTGAGTCAGGGGGATGAAGGTACTTTCTTAACCCTACTGCTCCTTTTCCTGGAAGGCACCTGTTCCATTATGCCAGAATCCAGGGCCTGTTCAGTGTTAGACATTTTGGCCGGTGATCTAGTCACAGCAAACACATGTGCAGAGATACCTAACATTTCCGCATGGATCCTGAGCTCCACTTCAGCTCAAGCTGAAGTCTCTAAATCATTGCCAAGCAAGCATTCAACAGGGAGGTCTGCAATTACCACAACCTGCTTGAGGCCAGGTACGACTCCCCAAGAAAAATTAACAATTGCCAGGGCATGGTTGGTCCTGACATTGATAGCACTGGTCACTTGGTAAGTTTCAACCAAGTATGAGCTGCTCAGGAGCCACAAGGTCTTGTGACACCATTGTGACAATTGCCCCTGTGTCCCTGTAGGCCATAGCCTCTTTTCCATTTATCAAAGGCTGTTGTCTATATTTGCCCAAGTTACTGTGACTCACAAAGGAGGATATATCCATGGCTCCATCACAGATCAGTACAGCCTGAGTTGGAACTCTGACTAGGCCAGAGTCCATCTCGGAACCCAGGGTTAACCCTACTACACCCTTATTCTGAGTACCACCATTTGGAGCTGAACTAGGGGGAACAGTTGCCTTAGCGGAAATGGTGGCTGGAGTTGAGTCTTTAGGTCTAGTGCAATCACTAGTCCAATGGGTATTCTGTTTACAGATCTTACAGCATGGTTTCATTTGGCCTTTCTTTTTGGATGAATGGGAATCCTCACCTTTAGAAGATTTTTGGGGACCTTGTGAAGACTTCTGATCTTTACCCTTCTCCCCGCCCTTATTAGGATTGTGCTTCTTCTGGTCACCACCTTGGTTCTGTACCTTCTGCTTCGCCCTAGTTCTGACCCATTTGTCTGCTTCTTTCCGAATTCTTGGGGAAAGGTCAGATCAGAGTCTACCAGGTGCTGATGCAACAGCTGATTCTGACAATAATTAAGGATCTGCTTCCTCATAAGCAAGTTGTACAATCCGGTATAATCACACACCTTACTGCCCAGTAACCAGCCCTCCAGAGCCTTAGTAGCACAATCAACAAAGTCAACCCAGTCCTGACTCTGAGCCTTTTGGGTATCTTTGAACTGTATCCTGTATTGTTCAGTGGTTAGGCCAACCCCTTCAATCACCGCACTCTTCAGGTCTGTATAATCATCAGCATCATCTTCTCTAGCAGTGAAGAGCTTGTCTCTACACTTGTCTGCAAAGGGGAGCCACAAGATAGCTGTCCACTGTTCCTGGGGGACCTTCTAAACTTTGCAGGCCCTTTCCAGTGCAGTCATCCATTTGTGGATGTCATCCCCACTCCACTCTGGTAGGGAGGGACAATCTTGTTTAAATTCCTATGGTCATGAGATCTTTCTCTACCACTAGGGAAATTGCTACCACTCCAGTCCCATCCTTTTCTACCTCTTTCAAGCTCTAGGGACTCCCGTTATAAGGCTACTGAATGTATTTTAATCCTCAGCTGATGTTCCTGAATTCTCATCTGCTTTTCTCTCTTCTCCTCAGAGGTGTCCCCCCTATGAGAAGAGACAGAGGTCCCTACAGATACACCAGCATGGTCAGACTCCACCGAAGGAGATCTGGGTCTTCTAGGCATACCCCTAGCTCTTGCTCAGATAACAAAGAGAGGGCATCCCTGACCTTCATCCTCATTGCCAAGAGGAGCTGCATTGTCCAGGTCAAGGTCATTATCACCTTCCTGGCAAGTGAGGTGTGACGTATGCACTTACCTACCCTAGTTGTTACCTACTAAACTCTCTTGAGTTGTAGAAAGGGTGCGCTAAGCCCTTAACACACAACTCTATGTTCCCAGTCCTTCTTCTGACAACTGCGATCACTTCTGCTGCGTTGAGTTTGGGGAGATAAGACACCGCATGTGAATTGGCAAACCCTAACCTTGCCATATGAAAGAGGAGGCCTTGGGGTGCCTGAAATGTATCTATATTACCTGACTGCACAATGTTGCTATTCCTATGCCTGGTTTCATCCAGATGCTCAGATTCCCTATCTGAAACCAGAAGCTGACCTAATACTGCCGCAGAAACTGTCTGCCATTTTACCCACGGGCGTCCCAATAGACCCTCGGGACATACAGGCGGTCTCTACCCCCTACTGGGCGTGGGACAAATTGCGTAGGATGTTGGGCCTTGTTCAACTATACTCCCTGCCATTGCCCCTGCCTAACCCATCATTGCTGCCCAGAACAGGCGAAGTCTTGGTTCAGCGCACTCTGGAGAAATTTCAGATTCGCACAATTGGTGACCTGTTTCCGGACGACCGCGCTTTCTCGCGTGAATGCTCCTTTATGGATATTTTTGTACTGACACGCTTGTGTTACGTGCGACTTTCCCTACTTTTCTGGCTGCTCCCAAGCTGGCTCCGCCATTGACCCCACTTATAAAGAGCCCATCGGGCACACATTTGGTTTCCAAACTTTACAAACAGTGCATTGTGTCCCGGCCGTTCTCTGATATTAAGGCTCGTTCAGCATGGGAGATAGATTTAGGCAGACCTATTGCAGACGACCAGTGGGAACAGTGCTGCAGGGCTACGAGGGAGGTGTCCCTTAATACCCGACACAAGTTACTTCATTTTAAGTTTTTACGAAGGATGTACCATATCCCCGCATGGTCCCACAAGATAGATCCGGCAAGACCTCACCACTGCCAGAAATGTTTGGCACCTTTTGCTCATCTCTCCTGGATCTGTCCCAAAATACAGCAGTACTGGGTCCAAGTACACATTACACTTGGGGACATCCTTTCCATGACATTAATCCCCACCCCTGAGATTGCACTGATGGGATATGTGGTGAATTTTCCCAAGATGGTCAGGAAACTTGCTGCGCTTGGTTTTCTCCTGGCCAAACACGAGGTGGCATTGCTATGGGGTGGCAAGAGGGTTCCTTCCCTACAAGCGTGGCTCCGCAGCTTAGCTTTTTGTCACATAAATTGTGAGGAATATGCTGCACTCATGCCCAGCTCTTCGAGGCCTGTGGACATTTGGGGACCATACAAAGCGTACATCACCAGCAAGAGTGCTGGAGTAGACACTCCGATAGCTAATGGTATTGTTCCTGAGAGTGTCGGCTAGAAGCCTGGTACGACACAAAGCCTACCTGTTCCACACGTAATTTTCCCTGCTGTTTTTTTTTGTTGTTTTTTTTAATTCTGCTTTCATTCTATGTGCATGGTAAAGCTTTATCACTGTGAATACGGTAGTGTGTTGAGGTACTTGCCTCGACCTGACAATGAAAATGCAATGTGAACTGCTTGATCATATGCCTGTGTGTCCCCCTGACTTACATTGTATATAGATGACATTAACTGCTGCCTATATTCTGTATCATTTTCATTTGATTATGACTGTGCCGGGATTGTGCCTTGCTCTATTAACCCTATTTTGTTTCATGATTGTGTAAAACTGAAAATAAAGCTTATAAAAAAAAAGAGATGTGTAATACATATATCTTTGTTTTCATCCTTTTGTCACAGTTGGATGACCATTGGTCACACAAGGGGGAAACGTGAATGCCTTCATGGACCAACACGCCACTGGTGAGTGCCTTGCCCCAATATTTTCATTGTATGTGTTAACAGAAATATAGCAAGCCATTGGTCCTATAACTTGGTGAATACAGTGTGGCTGTGCTTTACATGGATCTCACCTATAGTGTGATGAGTCAAGCACATGATCATCACTTGCTGATGGAGAACTGCAATGGGCTCTTTGAGTTGATGTTGTAACTCAACAGATAATTCACTACAGCCCTGCACTGTACGAGCAACTATACCAGAAATGCCATGACTGTAGCCTGTCATCGAGCCTATTAGGCAGCATCCCAAACATGAATGCACTCTGCCAGAACTGTGCAAGGGGGCCAGCTTAAGTGCTACCCATTGCCAGTGTAGACTGTTGTAAAATATGATAAGAGTCTAACCCTGATCATGGCACATCTGTTGTTGAATTTCATTTGCAAAGTGTTGTAGCATATTGGAAACAACTTAGGACAAACATGAACACACAGCATTCTTTACAAAAGGTGCCCATGTACAACCATTCTCATATGATGTTTGCACCCAAGGTATCCACTGTTTCACCACAACCATGAAATTTAGTTAAGCTGTGGCTGTGGGTACTCATGCCAAGATGAATGTGAAACTGAACTGTCATTCAATGGCCCACCACTTTATGAAGTATTATGCATATTTTCATTCAACTCACAAAGTGATTATAGCTTCTTGTCATGGTATAATGTGTACATGTCAGCTTCAGCTTGTTTTGTAGGGCCACAGCTATATCAAGTTTGGTGTGGAGTTACAGCAACACTGTTTCTGAGCCCTTTATTGCAAAATGTGTATGTCACTCCAGCCAATGCAGGTGGGTTGCTCAGTGTACATACTGAAGAGTAAACATATGAGTGATGTTATTGATCGGTATGACTAGACATGGAATCCCTTGAAACCCAGCACTGCGGTGGCTGTCACCAATGGATAGTTATTTTGAGTAACAGTTGCATTGACAGTTAGTACTCCAAAGAGCAAGTCTCATAGCCAAGCTGAGAGCTGGGGTATGTCAAACAAATGGATGAGTGGCATGAACCCCAATGACAACTTGTGTGAATGAATCTAGGTAAATGTAAAACAGATTTAGGTCACCAAAATATGTAGCAGGGCTGACTTAGCATCTTGATTCTGAATCGTGTGCATCATTTCCATGTTGTTGCAATTTACAAGGCCCCTGTAGCCCACGCAGCGTTTGCTTGCACAACATTGTCTTGGCAAGACTGTCTTAGCCTCAGTCACAAGCCAGTGTTAATCAAGTTAAGGTTGATCAATGGCAACTCATGCATTAGACACACTTCCACGCTACATTTAGGGTGAAAGTAGTGGGCATTGTTACACCGCTAAGCCCATTTATCATTACACAGAACCATTTCCACAAGGGCAGCATAAATATGGGGAAGTGCGTAATAGGTTAGACCGTGAAAAACATGCTATCAAACAGGACTGTGAAGTGATCTATAACTCATCAATGTATATGTTCAGATGTGTTCAGCATTGTGCGGCACACATGAAAAACGCTAAAGGTCAATAATTGTTCATGTGCATGACTGTAATCCTTCCATCACATGAACTTTCCTCAACTAAATTGAGACACCCTAGCACTATTGTGCAAGGGTGCCTACCTTTGCACTAGCATGAAGGGTTTCACACTGGCACAAGTGGAAAAAAAGTGCAGCAAAATATGATATTGAAATGCAGCAGCTTTGTATTCCCATCGTGGCATAGCACAGCGTGGTGCAGAGCAGGCTAACAAATAACAATGTCCCACAAGAATCCCAGGAACATATGCGTTGTTGACTTCAAATCAGCAGCTTTGGTAGGCAGGTTTAATCAGATATTTCAAGTTAATGTAGACATCATCTCTCATGGATGTGTAGCTGTATTGGCAACTCCAAATGTTTTGATATGATGAAATTGGATTTGTTAAACTGTCTAACATGACTACCACTGTGGCTCTTAGTCGTCTGCCATGATTGCAGACAATGCAGCCTAGTGACTTTGTGTCAGAGTCATGGCCTGGGGCATATGTATGAAATGATTTTTTATTCGCAAACGCTGTATTCGCAAAAAAAACAGCTTTTGCGAGTAAAAAATTGCTAAATGCGATGTATGAGACATTTTCGCATCGCAATATTAAGGAATCGCTAATTTTGCGATTCTCAATTTTGCCAAAGCATTTAGGCCCACATGCATCAATCTCGGCTTTTGCGATTTCTAAATTGCGATAAAAAGCAATTCGCAATTTAGAAATTGCAAAAGCCTATGCATGATTATTTTTTAAATATTTATGCAACTCGGTAGAAATCGCTATTTCTACCGAATCGCATAACAAATGCGATTTTGAAATTGCGAATTCGCAATTCCCATTCATTCCTATGGGCCAAAAGCCCTCTTGGCCCATAGGAATGACTAAGAATTGCGAATTCGCAATTTCAAAATCGCAAATCCTGATTGCATTTCAAGGGTGGTGAGGGGGGTTTAAATGAACCCCCCCTGCACCCCTGAAATGTATTTTTCGCATCATGTTGCACACACACATGTCCTAAGGACATGTGTGTCCGTAACATGAATGCTTTTAAAATGCGTTTTCTGTGTTAATTACACTTTTTGCAAATTTAACGAGTAGTTCAACTACTCGGTAAATTTGTCCCTCTAATTGCGAATTCGCAATTTCAAAAGTATTCATGCATTGCTTTTAAGAAATCGCAAATTTGCGATTTCTTAAAAGCAATCGCATTTTTGGAAATCGCAAAAATGTTGCGATTTCTAAAAATGCTTGATGCATTCCAAAAAGCATTTTTGGAATCGCAAACGGCCGATTTTAAGGAATCGCACCGTTTGCGACTCCAAAAATGCTTGATGCATGTGGGCCTTTAGGTATTGCAAATTGCGATTCCTTAAATGCTATGCAACAAACACCCAAGTTGTGTGATTTCTCCTTAAGAAATTGCAAAATACCACCAACTTCAAGTTGGTGGTAATTTGCGATTTCTTAGAAAAATTCACTTTTTGGCATTTTTCAAAGTGCAATGTGGTGCACATACATGGCCTTAGGGCATGTATGTGTGCTATATGTGCACACATGCTCATTTCAGGGGTGCATCAGGGTGTCCTTATGACACCCTTGAAAATATTCTTAATTTGCGATTCTCTAATTGCGAATCGCAAATTGAGAATGACGTTCCATTCATTCCTATGGGCCTGCTGGCCCGTAGGAATGAATGGGAACGTATTCCTTAATTGCGATTTCACAATTTGCTAATCACAATTAAGGAATACCAAGAAATCGCAAATTTTTAAATACATCCTGTTTTGCAATTCTTAAATAGCGATTCTCAAAAAAATCACTATTTCAGAATCGCAATGACGGATTTTAATACATATGCCCCCTGGTTCTGCAATGGGCCAGGAAAACTTAATTCCTGAGGACCTTCCCATGTTGGACTCAATCAATGTTTGTGGTTGCAGCCTCATTGCAATCAGCTAATCTACAACTGTTTTCAGTGCACTCTGCCCTTGCTATGTCCCCTACCATAAGTCAACATGTCGAGATCATCTTCAGGTTTTGATTTGTTTTATTGTTTACATTGAACATGGCAGGCCATGTGGGACATACCTTACATTTGATGAGAGTGTTTAGATAATGTTTTGTTACACTTTTGTTTTGGAGATACATGCAGAATGCTGTCAATTTTTGTGATTCTCGAAACTTGATATGTTTTTTTCTTTACAGACAACATGTCTGCGTAAGGAACGGTATTTGCACATACGTTGTGTGGCAATGGGGTAGAATGAAATGGCACATAGGTACCGGGAAGAGATGGCATCTGGAAAGTCCATTACAGGCAGCAGCAAGAAAAGTGGACAGAAACGTGCTGGCCTGCCTGCCTTATCTACAAAAAACAGGGATGTAGATCCAATGCCTGGCCCATCTGGTGTCCAGTGGAATGGCAGACATCTCCAGCCATCTGCTGGTCCAAGTACATCCCTCTGGCTCAACCTGCTGCAACCACCTCATCGCAACACCCAGGGGTACCATCACAAACAGCTCAACCAGGCACATCTTCCTTGCAAACGGCGCAAGAGACAGATTTCCTGCTTGACACATAGGAAATGTAGGGTGCTTTACAACCTAAATGTCCATGTGGCCCAAATAGAGCGGGACCAGGTTGAAATTAAAGGCCACCTCCAGGACATTAAAGCAGCCCTGGTGCTCCCCTATTAAGGCCTTAATGATGTAAGCTGACCCCATGTACAGTCCCCATATTCTCTTAATCCATTTTTATATAACTGTAGTTTAGTAGGTAATGATAAGTGTAGTTTTATATTAGGTATAGAATAGCGTCAGGTGTAGTTAGGTTTAAGTATTTTTGAAATTTTTACTTAGTGCTTTGGGTTGAGTTTCCTTTTTTTGGGGGGTTGATGTGTTTTTTGACTTGTTCAATAAAAAATAAAAAAAATAATTAAAAAAAAAAAAAAATATATATATATATATATATATATATATATATATATATATATATATATATATATATATATATATATATATATATATATATATATATATATATATATATATATTACCTACTGGCGACAGCCAGTAGGTATATATAGTTAGGATTTTTTCTCTATGGAACTTTTGAAAATTCTATGCCTAATAACTTTGGCGTTTGTGGACGGAATTGGCTGAAATTTTCAGGAAAATGGCACATCTTGTTTCTGAGCAGCTCCTGGAAATTTGGGGGGGGTTCGTCAAGGGGGGGCCGAGAAAAAAGGGGGGTCCCAAAACGCGTTTTTCCCATGTTAATTTCCATAGGGCGGTTGGCCTCACTTTTAGCCCGAACGGCTGAATGGATTTCCACGAAACTTGGCAAAATTGTAGGGACTGTTAGCCCGATGTGCCTTTGCTAGGTCTCAATATATGTGCTTCAGTGGATTTTGAGAAATTAACGTTTAAAACAAGATATATATCTGTAACAGCGCTCCGGGTAGCGCTCCGGTTAGCGAACTTTTCGCGTATCGGAACTTTGCGAAGCGAAGCTGATTGGCTCTCCGGTGTCTGTCAACATTCTAAACAGTCCGGAGCGGCCGCCATCTTGTCTCTCGGTAGGATCGAGAGACAAGAAGAGGCCAAAACAAAGGGGGAAATGAAGGAAAGGGGGCAAGGTAGACCCCTTTTGACCCCCTAGGATTGATGAGGGGGATATTATAGAGCCACGCGGGGCCCCCCCAAAAAAAAAAATCTGATTTTTTCGCCGTAGAGACGCGTCTTGGTAAGCGAACCGGGCAGCTAACCGGGCAGCTAACCGGGAAGCTAACCGGCAGTGTAACGGGAGTCTGAGGAGTAGCTGATTGGCTGTCAACATTGTAAACAGTCCGAAGCAGCCGCCATCTTGTCTCTCGGTAGGATCGAGAGACAAGAGGAGACCAAAACAAAGGGGGAAATGAAGGAAAGAGGGCAAGGTAGACCCCTTCTGACCCCATAGGATTGATGAGGGGGATATTATAAAGCCACGCGGGGCCAAAAAAAAAAAAAAAATCCGATTTTTTCGCCGTAGAGACGCGTCTTGGTACGCGAACCGGGCAGCTAACCGGACAGCTAACCGGGAAGCTAACCGGCAGTGTAACGGGAGTCTGAGGAGTAGCTGATTGGCTGTCAACATTGTAAACAGTCCGGAGCGGCCGCCATCTTGTCTCTCGGTAGGATCGAGAGACAAGAGGTGGAAAAAAAAAAGGTGTAAATGAATGAAAGGGGTAAGGCAGACCCCTCCTGAACCCCTAGGATTGATGAGGGGGCTATTAAAGTTCCCTGCGGGGCAAAAGAAAAAAAAATTGCGATTTTTCGCGGTAAAGGTGCTTCCTGGTACGTTAACCGGGTAGCTAACCGGTAGCGTAACGGGAGTCCGACATATTGTGTTTTTTTAACGTTTGTGATATGTGCACGTGTGGATTTTGTCTAATTAAGGTTAAAAAAAAATATATATATCTTTAAGCGTGTTCTGGCGCGCTTACGTTTTGGGTTTGGTTTGCGCTGCAGAGACGGTACGTCACGGTTATGCGATGCATCATGAGGCGTCTCACGGGCTACGTGATACGTCACTTAATAAAGAATATATTTTACAGCTATAGATATTAGCTTTTAAAAAACCAATGAAATTCACAGAAAAAACCATAGGTTATAGACCATATATAGTTAGGAATTTGCATTTACAAAACCTTGAAAATTCACTGAAAAAACCATAGGTTATAGACCATACATAGTTAGGGATTAGCATTTAAAAAACCTTATTTTATTTGCACAAAACCATTGAAATTCCATATATAGTTAGTTGCACTAACTATATATCGCGGACCCGCAATCCACTGCTAATGATGTCACATATTACATCATTCATGACATGGTCAGTGACATCACTGATGACATCACTGATGACATCTCAAATGACATCACTGATGACATCACTGATGACATCTCAAATGACATCACTGATGACATCACTGACATCTCATTTGACATTACTGATTACATCACTGATGATATCATTTATGTGATAATACATCTTCAGACTCTAATAACCTTAGATACACTCAGTGTAAACAGGCACTCACAGACTGTCACACATCCATGGAGTTACTCACACACCTAGTCAGTCATGCAAAGAATCAATCACATCTCCATTTCCTCAACTATACAGTTATACACACCTTACTTATTCAAACATATAGTAACACATATTTACTCTCTTATACAATCCTTGATACAAGTTCACAATGATTCATACAGCCACTCACACATTCACTGGCTCTTATGTTCAGTTATTTATATATGTCAACTCTCACATGGAGTGTGTTTTACATATGTACTTACTTTGACATGTAGCACTGAGATATCCATTCACTCACCAATATACTCATGCACACAGTCAACTGTCCATACAGCTGTTTCTACATGCACTTTTGAACCCATACACCTAGGGAATCAACTGCTCACACATCTATGCACAGAGTTATACACCTCCCAGCCACCCACACACATACTCAGTCTCCCATACAAATACTTGGGCAACCATTCAATAACCCATATTGTTACTGATATAGCTACTGATTTAAACATGCAGCAGCTTACAGAACAACATAAATAATGATTGCCAAATTAAGACACTTTAATCACTAACCCATACACTCAGTGAGACACATTTAATCATTCTCTAATACAGTCAGTCATGCACCTACTAAATCCTTCATCCAGACACTTATACATCCACTCATTCTTCAATATGTAAGACATATTTTAACTTTACAGAAACATACAGTCACTGGGTGTTGTCATCAGTGATGTCATCAGTGATGTCATCAGTGATGTCATTTGAGATGTCATCAGTGATGTCACTGACCATGTCATGAATGATGTAATATGTGACATCATTAGCAGTGGATTGCGGGTCCGCGATATATAGTTAGTGCAACTAACTATATATGGAATTTCAATGGTTTTGTGCAAATAAAATAAGGTTTTTTAAATGCTAAGCCCTAACTATATATGGTGTATAACCTATGGTTTTTTCAGTGAATATATATATATATATATATATATATATATATATATATATATATATATATATATATATTACCTACTGGCGGATTTTTTTCAATGTTAAATCTCAAAATTCTATTTGGAATAACTTGGGCGCCGGTTGACGAATCTACTGCACAGTATACTATAAGTCTCACTTTATATTTTAAACATTTTTGAACTACTTGATGAATTACATATAAAAATGAATAATGTCTCGAACAATTATATACTCATATATCTGACACTATTTGGCCGTAAGGAAAGTGTAAGGTATGATGTTCTTAGATCTTTTTTCATAGGAAGTCGATGAAATGGAAGTTATAGAGAACAGCAGACTTTTTTTCCACCAAAAGGACCTTCACTATCTACTATTTGGCCTCAAGGAAAAGTAAGTGAATCAAAGATTAGTGTACATATTTGATCTGTAGGTTTTTATGTTTTTTTTTAAACACAATCTTTTAGATTGTGATTTTTTTTCCCGCTGTTATATGATGAAGAGTTTGAACTCACTAATTTAAGTGAAATTCAATATATTCTGAGAACAGCAAAAATAAACAATGTAACATATTGTATAACTCATTCTATAGTTTGCATTGTGTAATTTATATTGTATTCCCATTGTCTCACACTCATTTTCCTTTTTCCACCCTTATTTAGCTCTCTTTACTCACTTACACTGCCTTTCTTTCACTTTGTTTCATCGCTGTTACTTTACTCCACTTCTTTCACAACTCCTCAATCCAATATCAACTGTCTGCATTTCCTCTCTCCCTTGCACCACTTTTCAGCTTTCTCACATTCTCTCAGTAACACTGCTTTAGTTCTCTTCCCCTCTCTTTCCTTCTTTTGCTCCTTTACTCTTTTTCCTTTCTTCACTCATTGTACTGCAGTTCACTCAGTCCTTCCCTTTGTCTTTCTGTGTACTTACCTTCTCACTCCTTTTTCCTCTATCGTTCTATATCAACCTCATTCCTTTCATCCCTTCACTCTGTGACTCCCCTTCACTCACTCTCAGTCATCTTTCATTCCTCTTTCTTATTAATGGATCCTCATTTAGACTCCTTTCCTTTTCACTCATTTTCCTTTTACTTTCTTCTCTTTCCTGATTTCGTTTTGGTATCTCACATTCTTTTAGTATCTTACTTATCTTCAGTAATTTATTCTCCTTCTATTTCTTTTTCCCTCTTTTTTGTCTTTCTACATTACTTTATTTCTGTTTTGTATCCTTTACTCTTGCTTTATTTCTTTGTACACTTTTTTTGATTTTTTACCTCTTGACCTGTTTCTTCTATTTTAAAATATATATTTTACTAATTATAACTTGTTTTTTCTTTTGTCTTTCACAGATACAAAGTGTAGTTTAAACATGCAAGTAAGTTTTCATTAATTATATGGGAAGTGTGACTACAAAATGTAGTTTGTCATCACCCTTTGCTTTAACCTCACTACTTTTCTTTCACCCTACCTCACCCCTGTTTCCTTACTCTGCTTCCCTCACTTATTCTTATCCTCCATGTTTACTTCTCTTTTCCTTACTTTCCTACCACGTTCAACTTCTTTCAGTGCCCCTGCTCATCCACACTCCCTCACTTACCTTTTTTTCTGGTTCACTTAGTCCCTTTCTGACACTCCTTCCTTTACTCTCTCTGTTCTTTCTCTCTGTCACTCCCCATGTCTTACCCTTTTTCACTTTTATCCACCCTCTTTCACTCATCTTTACTTACACTCACTGCTATTTTCTTTCCCTCCGTCACCACTGTTCCTTTTCTCTGGTTCCGTCACTACCTGTCATTCCCCATCCTTTACCCTCCTTCCTTTTACTTTCATCACCTATTCACATTCTCCCAGAACCTCTGCTTAAGTCTTCTTCCTCTTTCTTCTCTTCTTTTGCTCCCTTATTCATTTTCCTTTTCTCAGTTACTTCCTATTATACCTTTGCTCTGTTTTACTATCTATTACACAGTCCCTCTGTGTTTCTCCCTCTAGCTCTCTTTCTCTTTACACTGCTCTCTTTGTCCCCATTCCTCATGCTCACTCCTTCATTCTTTTTTTTTTCTTTTTTTTTGGTGCGCTGACGGGACGCGCCCCGGTACGCGCAACGGGAGCGCTCCAGAGAGAAATATAGAAAAAAAATGAATATACTTTAAAAAAATATATATTATAATAATATACAATATAGGATTCATTTTTAGAAAAACAGACCTTTGTAAGCTATAGATATTTGCGAAAAAATAACCTTAGAAATTCACTAAAAAACACATAGGTATGAGGCCCTATAAAAAGTTAGGAATTAGCAGTTAAAAAACCTATGAAATTCACTGAAAAAACCATAGGTTTCACACCAGTTATAGTTAGGAATTAGCATTTAAAAAAACCTATTAAATTCACTGAAAAAACCATAGGTTTCACACCAGTTATAGTTACCTGGAAATTTTACTGACATAAAACCATTGAAATTCCCACATTATAGTTAGTTGGACTCACTATAACTTGCGCGTGTAATGCACTGCTGATGACATCACATATTACATCACTCATTACATGGTCAGTGACATCACTCATGACATCACTGATGACACCATCCTTGTGACAGAGTGACTGACCTCCTTTCACTGTAAAGTAACCCTTGAAACACATATTCAAAAATAGAAACTAACATTTTCAAAAAAGTAGAGATACCTATACCAGTTACAACAACCAATTCAGTAATTCCACCATTTATATACACATCCACTCATTCACCAACAGTTCTATATAGTCATTCATACATATACTTCCAAAAGTTGCTCACACACATACTCACACATGCAAATAAACTATTGAACATCCATTTTTTTGCATTTACAGCTTTACACACACTACCACCTTACTTCTAAGGAAACTTACACATACTTACTCTCTTAAACAATCACTTATAGAAACACATACTTATTAAAACAAGAACTCTTTCAATCTCTCACTCTCACATATACTCACTTATATACATCAATACTCACATATACTAGATTAAAACATATGTAGTTACTGATAAAGACACTAGTAAGACAGTCATTCACTTACTAACACATACATATACACACTCATTCACCCATGCAGTCCGGCACATATGCTGTCTTCAAAACACATACAAACAGTGAGTCACTCATTGATGCATCTATGTGCTAAGTAACACCCCCACCAAATCATACGGACACTTATACTGATACTAAAAAAAAATCTAATAACCCATATACACACACATGTAGCTACTCACCAACCCATGCAGCCACTTATACACAAAGTCAAACACTGATACAAACATTTAAATATTTAAACAATACTCGCGAATATATGTATTTACTAAAATACACTTAATAAGCCAGTTAACCAATCAATTAAAAAAAAAAACATCCATTAAGACACTTATTTAAACATTTATTCTTCCATCGACCTTTACATATACATATATAAAACATATTTATTTTTCAGAAAGACACACATTCACTGGATGGTGTCATCAGTGATGTCATGAGTGATGTCACTGACCATGTCATGAGTGATGTAATATGTGATGTCATCAGCAGTGCATTACACGCGCAAGTTATAGTGAGTCCAACTAACTATAACGTGGGAATTTCAATGGTTTTATGTCAGTAAAATTTCCAGGTAACTATAACTGGTGTGAAACCTATGGTTTTTTCAGTGAATTTAATAGGTTTTTTTAAATGCTAATTCCTAACTATAACTGGTGTGAAACCTATGTTTTTTTCAGTGAATATATATAACTCTCATGGAACCCAAAATAGGTCCCCATTAAACCTCTAATCAACATACCTATCAGAGGAATATAACTATCAAACATACAGTCTGAAGCTGGAGGCGTAGGACTGTCAAAGGGGGACGTAATAAGGTGGATAAGGCACAACAATACACTATCCTAAGGTCACTCGATTTATACGAGATAACATCAGGAATCTCATGATACCATAACTGGGAGTGTACCCTATTAGTACCGTCGATACTGCAAAAAGAACACACTTGGATAATTTACCTTATCCATATACCCAAAATTATGAGACACTTAAACTAAACATCCAATATTTAGGTATATAGCCATCTGGCCGCGTGTTCAAAATACAACCATAATTGACCTTCTCCCCTTTTAAAATAAACGGCAACATTGAGAATCGATCATAAAGCGAACCCCTACTGACCATGTAATTTTTGTGATAATTTGCACGGAAGTCTTTCTTCTGAAATAGTCTTTTTTCTAAAGAACTACCGAATAAATATCGATTTCATATCTTAATTATGGCATTAACAACTGAGAAGCCTGTATTAAGTAATTGTTTATTCAGAATAATTTTAAAATCATTCACGACACTTCTCTGACGATTAGAGTCTCTTGTCAGTATCTACAAAGAGATCAGTATATAACCCGACTGAAGCAATAGCTTCCGTTTCCGGGCCCAAGAGAAGTAGAGACAGCACAAGCTGCAGCTAGGAGATGAGAGCGACGAGGTGTGGTGACCGCTCGATATACGACACCGGTAGAGACACAGATAAGTACACGCCTCTCCCGTAACTAAATGACTGCTTCTATCTTTGTAGAAGCGCCCCTCCTAAAAACTCCTTGGAGCCTGACTGAGGCGTAATCATAAAACGCGATAAAGGTACGTGTAATCGTTCCGCTAAAGTAACAGGTTTAAAACCAAGGGGCCATGTCATTATTAGTCACATTGACAGTATTCTTAAAGAGGTAATTATAAACTGCAGAAAGATTGTTTAACAACGCTATAACTGTAAGCGAGGTGCCGCATGGTACTAACGACCTCGAACACACCCAAGGGTTCCCTTCTAAGTGTAGTCATTAAGATTCAGTTTGCAACATACTTGTCACGAAAGTGTATAACATCCGTAGAATCCATCTAGTAGTGATTTCACTCACACTACGGTGAAATTATTGAACCACCTGATTAATGAAAGGCACATACTTGCATGCCTTCTGGCCCACTAAGCATTTTTGAACAGCATGTTGTTTGAATTATCCAATAGTTATATGTGACTGACTGCATCTAAAAGTAGAAATACACCTAGTCTTATGAATTCTCGAATCCCATGTAATATTTGTTTTGTCAGGATGAGTATGTGGTGACAGTCCATCTCTGAGTGTGTTGTCTGGAAGTGAAGCCTTCTCATAAGTAATGTTTTTCATAAAATTGTTTAAGTTAAGTATAGCACATGAGTCCCCATGACCCCAACCCTAGATATCACATTACTGTTTACCCACAGGTCCAAAATTGACCCTCCTAAGAGAGTAGACAATACGTCACTCTATATACCACATTCACTTGGTCCTGAAGAAAGCCCTACTGACCTACAGAGGCGAAACGTGGCTGAAACATGTCGACCATTTTATACACCAGAGAATTGAATATGTACGAATCCTAACAAGTTCTAACAACATATTCTTGAATGTTCTCAACCCATAATTCAATCCCGGACAATAAAGTGCAGCTTCCTGGAATGATTGAATTATTTTTATAATATCACTCACATACCACCCACTATCACTAATCACTACTGCTTTTAACCTAGGGTGTTCTCCTCCTGGTGGAGGGTGCATACCAACTGATCCTATGATTTTGCACAGACGTGTAAACAAAGGCGGAGAATCAACATATACCGCCCATACCACCACTGTTACACGTAAATGAGGGTCTTTTACCAAGGGACATCCCAGTTAGAACTGTACCCAGGTTACACAGGACAAGTGATCCTCCCTTCCCCCATTTGATTGTGAATATTTGAAGCCAAGGAACTTGGTGGGATCACAAGATTTCCTTCCCCCCCCCCTCTCTTTTGATTGATAGGAGTATATATATACATATATATATATAAATATATATATATATATATATATATATATATATATATATATATATATATATATATATATATATATATATATATATATATATATATATATATATATATATATATATATATATTCACTGAAAAAACCATAGGTTTCACACCAGTTATAGTTAGCTGGAAATTTTACTGATATAAAACCATTGAAATTCCCACGTTATAGTTAGATGGACTCACTATAACTTGCGCGTGCAATGCACTGCTGATGACATCACATATTACATCACTCATGACATGGTCAGTGACATCACTCATGACATCACTGATGACACCATCCAGTGAATGTGTGTCTTTCTGAAAATAAATATATTTTATATATGTATATGTAAAAGTTGATGGAAGAATAAATGTTTAAATAAGTGTCTAAATGGATGGTTTTTAAAAATTGATTGGTTAACTGGCTTAATAAGACATCATCAGCAGTGCATTGCACGCGCAAGTTATAGTGAGTCCATCTAACTATAACGTGGGAATTTCAATGGTTTTATATCAGTAAAATTTCCAGCTAACTATAACTGGTGTGAAACCTATGGTTTTTTCAGTGAATTTAATAGGTTTTTTAAATGCTAATTCCTAACTATAACTGGTGTGAAACCTATGGTTTTTTCAGTGAATTTCATAGGTTTTTTAAATGCTAATTCCTTTGTATATCGAGTTTCTAACCTTTTTTTTTTTTTACAATTTGCTGTTTTTTTTAAAGTATTCATGTTTTTTTTATATAATTTTTTTCTTTTGCGCTCTGGGTGCGCGCTCCGGGAAGCTTTCAGCTAAGCTCTCCGGTAAGCTTTTCCGTGAGCTCATCTGAAAGCGCACCCAGAGCGCAACTGTCGTTCGTGAAAAAAAATATGAATGAAAAGTTAATAATAATGCAAAACATTTCGTACCATACAAATAAAATTTGTTTTTTTTAATAAGGAAAATGATTATGCATTTCTATAAAAGATTGATGACGTCACTTCGGCACGCAACGTAAGTGCCCTCGGAAGCGCCTACGTTCGCGGCGCATAAACGCACGCAAAATCGCCTACGATCGCGCCACGTTTGCGCCCCGGAAGCGCCTACGATCGCGCTGCGTAAACGCACCGGAAGTGCTCCGGAGCGCGCAGCGTAAACGCGTCGGGTCATGTGACCCTAAAATAACACTTTTCATTGGTTGCTAACAGTTTTTTTTTACAATGAATGAAATCCCCACCCATTTCCTTCACTTCTTCTTTCACTTTTGTGACTGAAAGACCTGCCTTTTTTGCTGTTCCATATTCCTTGATTAATCATGGCTGCCAGACCATCCAGCAGTGAAGATGACTCCAATGATTTCATTGATGAAGAGCCTCCCCAGCCGAAGGTCAAAGAACATTTCATCTGGAAATTTTTTAAGTTTCCAGCAGACCAGAAGAAGGTGAATGCACCAAAAGTAGAGTGCAGGATCTGCAAACAGGTCCTGTCATGGGGTAACCCCCCAAAAAAATACTCTTTTGGCAACTTCACCATGATTCGCCATGTGGAGAGGAGGCACCCCCAGAATTTTGCCCGGGAAAGTGTCAGGGCTCTGGCACAAGAGGTTCCCAGAGATGGGGCCTCTACATCAACAGGAGGAGCAACTTCTTCTGGGAGAGAACAATCGCAGGAGCAGGTAGCAAACATACAACCTGCATTTAACCATGGGGTCGTCAAATGCAGATACTGCAATCAACTCCTCACCTATGGGGAGCAAAGTGTCCTGCTCATGGTTCGAGCATTGGAGAACCATCGCTGCCCTTCCCACCCCTAATTTTTTTCTTTTCTTTTTGCTCCTGTTGAGTAGTTTCCATTCCCTGTTTTTGTTCCTGTTCAGTTAAAAGAAGAAAACCAAAAGTTATTTTCAGAACTACCTCCAATTCTCATCAAAGAGCTATATTCTTAAAAAAATGAAGAGTAAGTGAAATATAGTGCATTGATAATTGAAAGGAGAATGAGTAAGAAAGAACAGAAAGGTATGAGAGGTGAAAGGAAGTGAAGTAGGAGGAATGAAAGAAGGTGAGTGTTAGAAAAGAAAGTTATGACACAGTGAATAAACTGGAGGCCTCATTTCTGAAAAGTGACGCATCGCTACGTGAAAACAGCGATGCGTCACTTTTCTGGACGCACTCCTTTTGACATTCCAGATATGTCATATTTAATATATGACTAATCAATTCGCAAGGAGTTACAGATATGTCAGTATTTCTGACGTATCTGTAAACACAAAAGTAACGCATTGCAGGAGTGCGTCACAAAAGTGACGCAACTCCAGTAATGTGTCCTTTCACATGGAAAAAGCACCATGTGAAAGGTTTGCTGTGAAGCAGGCGCAAGATTTTGGTGCAACAGCATCCTAAAAGTGACGCACTGCGTCATTATTACCAAGCTTTTTGCAAGGAACACCCCCTCTGCATGCATTATACCTGACACTATTTTTTAAAAAGTGACGCATCTAGGTACATGGGTCACTTTTTAAAACTCTGCGCCACATTGTATCTGCATCAGGTATAATGTATGCAGAGGGGGCAATCCCTCGCAAAAAGCTTGGTAATAACGACGTACTGAAATCTATGAGATTTCTCTGCGTCACTTTTAGGATGCTGTTGCGTCAAAATCTTGCGCCTGCCTCGCGTCACTTTCATGTTTACAGATATGTGAGAAATACTGACGTATCTGTAACTCCTTGCAACATGATTCATCATACATTAAATATGACACATCTGGAATGTCATAAGGACTGTGGACAGAAAAGTGACGCATCACACCAGCAGTGCAATAAAATGTGCCTCGTTGCACTATATTTAAAGGATGCAACAGCATCCTAAAAGTGACGCAGTGAAATCTCAAACATTTCACTGCGTCGCTATTACAAAGCTTTTTGTGGGGGAACACCCCCTCTGCATGCATTATACCTCACGCAGATATAATGTGGCGCTTGATTTTAAAAAGTAACCCATCTACCTAGATACGTCACTTTTTAAATATAACGCAACGAGGCACATTTTTTTACACCACTGGTGCGATGCGTCACTTTTCTGTGCGCACTCCTTATGACATTCCAAGTAACGCATTGCTGGAGTGCGTCACAAAAGTGACGCAACTCCAGTAATGCGTCCTTTCAAATGGGGAAAGCAGCATGTGAAAGGTCTTGCCTCAGTCTAACACCTGCTGTAAAGCAGGCACAAGATTTTGACGCAACAGCATCCTAAAAGTGACGCAGTGAAATCTCAAAGATTTCACTGCGTCGCTATTACAAAGCTTTTTGCGGGAGAACACCCCCTCTGCATGCATTATACCTGACGCTATTTTTAAAAAGTGACGCATCTAGGTACATGGGTCACTTTTTAAAACTCTGCGCCACATTATATCTGCGTCAGGTATAATGTATGCAAAGGGGGCATTCCCCCGCAAAAAGCTTGGTAATAACGACGTACTGAAATCTATAAGATTTCTCTGCGTCACTTTTAGGATGCTGTTGCGTCAAAATCTTGCACCTGCCTCGCATCACTTTTATGTTTACAGATATGTCAGAAATACTGACGTATCTGTAACTCCTTGCAACATGATTCGTCATACATTAAATATGACACATCTGGAATGTCATAAGGAGTGCGCACAGAAAAGTGACGCATAACACCAGCAGTGTAATAAAATGTGCCTCGTTGCACTATATTTAAAAAGTGACGCATCTAGATAGATGCGTCACTTTTTAAATATTGCATAACAATGCGCATTTTTTTACACCGCTGGTGCGTCACAAAAATTGACGCACAGGAGGCGCAAAACTAACAGCGCAAGGCCTTCATAAATATGGTCCTGGATTTTCCCGGTGCTTCGCCGGTGCGCGTACCATGCGCTTCCCCCGCGCAAAACGAAAAAAAAAATTTAATGCCCTGCAGGACCCTATTTTAGTCCCTACATCAAACCTAGGGGGTCAGAGGGGGTCTACTCTTCCCCCTTATGGTCATTTGCCCCTTTTTTTTTCAAACCCCTTGTGTCTCGATTTTACCGAGACACAAGATGGCGGCCGCTCCAGACTGTTTAGAATGTTTACAGACACCCAAGAGCCAATCAGCTTTCTGCGCGCAAGTCGCGTGTCGCGCCAGGAGCGCACTCAAGTGCGCGCACCGGAGAGCGCCTATAGATATATATATTTTTTTGAACCTAAATTACTCAAAATCCACTGGAGCACATATCTTGAGACATAGCAAAGGCACATCGGGCTACCAGTCCCTACAATTTTGCCAAGTTTGGTGTAAATCCATTCAGCCGTTCGGGCTAAAAGTGAAATCGACCGCCCTATGGAAATTAACATGGGGAAAATGCGTTTTGGGACCCCCCTTTTATCTCGGCCCCCGCTTGACGTATCCCCCCCAACTTTCAGGGAAGGACCGGAGCTCGACGAGGCCATTTTCAGGAAATTTTCAGGCAGATTCGTCAACCGGTGCCAAAGTTATTCCAAATAGAATTTTGAGATTTAACATTGAAAAAAATCCTAACTATAACTACCTACTGGCGACCGCCAGTAGGTAATATATATATATATATATATATATATATATATATATATATATATATATATATATATATATATATTACCTACTGGCGGTCGCCAGTAGGTATATATAGTTAGGATTTTTTCTCTATGGGATTTTTGAAAATTCTATGTCTAATAACTTTGGCGTTTGTGGACGGAATTGGCTGAAATTTTCAGGAAAATGAAACATTTTGTTTCTGAGCAGCCCCCGACAATTTGGGGGGGTTTCATCAAGGGGGGGCCGAGAAAAAAGGGGGGTCCCAAAACGCGTTTTTCCCATGTTAATTTCAAAACGGCTGAATGGATTTGCACAAAACTTGGCAAAATTGTAGGGACTGTTAGCCCGATGTGCCTTTGCTAGGTCTCAATATATGTGCTCCAGTGGATTTTGAGTAATTTAGGTTCAAAAAAAGATATATATCTGGGCGGAGCCTAACCACACATCTGATCTGATTGGCTGTCAGCACTTCATCCAAGAAGTGTTGGCAGCCATCTTGGGACCAATATACATGATAGCACCTCATTAAAAAGCATTGTAGTTAATAGAGGGTTTTAGGACTTTAGTTACATTATAAATCATTTGTTGATGGTACCATACTCGTTTTAGGAATTGTGGTGGGTTCTAAGGTGATTTTACCATGTGAAAAAACCTTCTGCTGTGATATCATGAATATTGTTTGAAAAAAAACTAATATCTCATGATTTTCCCACAGTGGTTTGGAAGGGGATCTATAAGCTAAACTGAAAGCATATTTTCTGTAAATTCACATTATCTTTCTCAGTCATGTGAAAATGAAGTCTGACATTCTCAGTAAAACATGTACATCCAACAAGGACAGAGACTGCCAGTTGATTCCTTTGTGTTCTACTGCAGCCTCCTAGAGTGTTCTAAAGAACAACTAGAGCGCTAACAGTCCTACTTATTACAAAGGTATGGCACACCTGAAGCCATCTTGATTGGAATAAAATGGTAACTCTTAAAACATTTAATTTAAAAAGAAACAACATGAGGGGGTATATTTTGCCATAGATTAGTGCTGCAGAATGAAAAATTAGGGCATATTTTGAGTGACTTCTCAAATCCTTTTCTATTTCATTAAAACATTCTGACATGCAGTCTCCCAAAATGGCCACCAGAGACAAAAGAGCCCAAATGTAGCCCAAATATCACCCAGATGTAGCCCAAGTATAGCCCAATGACAGAATGTCCCAGAGTGTTCTAAAGAACAACTAGAGCGCTAACAGTCCTACTTATTACAAAGGTATGGCATACCTGAAGCCATCTTGATTGGAATAAAGTGGTAACTCTTAAAACATTTAATTTAAAAAGGAACAAAATGAGGGGGTATATTTTGCCATATGAATTATGATTAGTGCTGCAGAAAGAAAAATTAGGGCACATTTTGAGTGACTTCTCAAACCCTCTTCAATTTCATTAAAAAATTCTGACATACAGTCTCCCAAGATGGCCACTAGAGACAAAAGAGCCTAAATGTAGCCCAAATATCACCCAGATGTACCCCAAGTATAGCCCAATGACAGAATGTCCCAGAGTGTTCTAAAGAACAACTAGAGCGCTAACAGTCTTACTTATGACAAAAGTATGGCACACCAGAAGCCATCTTGATTGGAATGAAGTGGTAAGTCTGAAAACACTCAATTTAAAAAGGAACAACATGAGGGGGTTAATTTTGCCATAGAAAGTATGATTAGTGCTTCAGAAAGAAAAATTAGGGATCATTTTGAGTGACTTCTCAAATCCTCTTCTATTTTATTAAAAAAATTCTGACATGCAGACTGAAACATGCACTTTGAATACCAGCAGCAGACGTCCCTGGTGAGCAGTAGCTTTACTACAGTGATCTAATGTGCAACTAGAGTGCTAACATTCAGAATTTATGGCAAATGTGTGACACATCTGAATGCCTTCTTGATGGAACCAAAGTAAACAAGCATTGAAAATGCAATAGATCTCGCCCTCGTTTAAGTTAAAGCCATTCTGTTTGTAATGAGGTGGCTTTTTAGCTTTGCTTTTATTAGTGTTTTTTCAACGTTCATGTAAATAACATGCATCTGTATGCATATAAGTATATGTATGCATGCATTTATGTTTGTATTTATATAGATATACAGATGATATATGTTTATATATGTATGTATATATATATATATATATTCACAAAAAAACCATAGGTTATAGACCATATATAATTAGGAATTAGCATTTACAAAACCTTGAAAATTCACTGAAAAAACCATAGGTTATAGACCATATATAGTTAGGAATTAGCATTTACAAAACCTTGAAAATTCACTGAAAAAACCATAGGTTATAGACCATATATAGTTAGGAATTCGCATTTACAAAACCTTATTTTACTCACACAAAACCATTGAAATTCCATATATAGTTAGTTGCACTAACTATATATCGCGCACCCGCAATCCACTGCTGATGATGTCACATATTACATCATTCATGACATGGTCAGTGACATCACTGATGACATCACTGATGACATCTCAAATTACATCACTGATGACATAACTGATGACAACATCCAGTGACTGTATGTTTCTGTAAAGTTAAAATATGTCTTACATATTGAAGAATGAGTGGATGTATAAGTGTCTGGATGAAGGATTTAGTAGGTGCATGACTGACTGTATGAGTGAGTGATTAAATGTGTCTCACTGAGTGCATGGGTTAGTGACTAAACTGTCTTAATTTGTGCATCATTATGTCTGTTGTTCTGTAAACTGTTGCATGTGTTGATAAGTAGCTATATGAGTAACTATATGGGTTATTGATTGGTTGCCCAAGTATTTGTATGGGAGACTGAGTGTGTGTGTGGGTGGCTGGGAGGTGCATAGATGTGTGAGCAGTTGATTCACTAGATGTATGGTTTCAAAAGTGCATGTGGAAACAGCTGTATGGGCGGTTGACTGTGTGCATGAGTGTATTGGTGAGTGAATGGATATCTCAGTGCTACATGTCAAAGTAAGTACATATGTAAAACACAGTACATGTGAGAGTTGACATATATAAATAACTGTGCATAAGAGCCAGTGAATGTGTGAGTGGCTGTATGGATCATTGTGAACTTGTATCAGGGATTGTATAAGAGAGTAAATATGTGTTAGTATATGTTTGAATAAGTAAAGTTTGTATAACTGTATAGTTGAGGAAATGGAGGTGTGATTGATTCTTTGCATGACTGACTAGGTGTGTGAGTAACTCCATGGATGAGTGACAGTCTGTGAGTGTCTGTTTACACTGATTGTATCTAAGGTTATATTAGAGTCTGAAGAGGTTCATCGTATTATCACATGAATGATATCATCAGTGATGTGATCAGTAATGTCAAATAAGATGTCATCAGTGATGTCATCAGTGATGTCATTTGAGATGTTTACCTTAATTTACTCGCACAAAACCATAGAAATTCGCATATATAGTTAGTTGCAATAACTATATATCGCGCACCCGCAATCCACTGCTGATGATGTCACATATTACATCATTCATGACATGGTCAGTGACATCACTGATGACATCACTGATGACATCTCACATGACATCACTGATGACATCTCAAATGACATCACTGATGACATCACTGATGACATCACTGATGACATCTCATTTGACATTACTGATCACATCACTGATAATATCATTCATGTGATAATACGATGAACCTCTTCAGACTCTAATATAACCTTAGATACAATCAGTGTAAACAGACACTCACAGATTGTCGCTCATCCATGGAGTTACTCACACATCTAGTCAGTCATGAAAAGAATCAATCACTCCTCCATTTCCTCAGCTATACAGTTATACACACCTTACTTATTCAAACATATACTAACACTTATTTACTCTCTTATACAATCCCTGATACAAGTTCACAATGATCCATACAGCCACTCACACATTCACTGGCTCTTATGCACAGTTATTTATATATGTCAACTCTCACATGTACTGTGTTTTACATATGTACTTACTTTGACATGTAGCACTGAGATATCCATTCACTCACCAATACACTCATGCACACAGTGATCCGCCCATACAGCTGTTTTCCACATGCACTTTTGAACACATACATTTAGTGAATCAACTGTTCACACATCTATGCACAGAGTCACACACCTCCCACGAACCCATACACACATACTCAGTCTCCCATACAAATACTTGAGCAACCAATTAATAACCCATATAGTTATTCATATAGCTACTGATTAACACATGCAGCAGTTTACATAACAACAGACATAATGATGCACAAATTAAGACAGTTTAGTCACTAAAAGTCTACCCCTACTTGAAGGATGATTACAACGGGAAAAAGAAGACCTACTCCTCTGATGACAACTCAGGGAGCGATACCAGACGTGGATCGGATAGTAGTGATTCCAGTGGGGGATTCCCACCAAGAAATCCCCGACCACCTCGGACATGGCAACAAGGCTATTATCAAGGCCCAGCCTTCCATGGACCACCACAGATGGCACCCCCCTGGCAGTACCCCTTCTACCCACAGGGCCCCCCGCAATTCTACCCCCCCAATCCGCCACCTTTTCACGGCAGAGGCTGGGGCAGAGGAAGAGGGCGAAAGCGAGGCGGGCAAAAGGGTGTACAGTGGCAGGACCAGATACCAGCACCAGCAGCAATGGAGACCAGGAGCACATCGTCCAGGGGGAGACGAGCTTAGTTGTCAATCTATCAAATAGAACCCTGACACCAACCGAGACACGAGTACTAGAGAAAGGTCTTGGTTTTGTTCCTACACCGACCCCAGATACATTCCAAGAGATGATCGAACTGAAACAATTTTTTAGGAAAATCCGCCTCCGGGCATTCTTTGAAAACCAACCTGAGCTCCCGGATCTTGATACAGGTCTAAGAAAACCCTCCACCTTCACCCCCACTGACGGGATGGTACCACCCGAAGTCCTGACTTTTGAGCGGGCGGTCCTGAGGAGCATGCGTGAGATACCCTCGAAGAAAACCTTCCACAATCTGTCCAACACAGATTGACTAGCAGTTAATACACTAGGCCAAGACGAGTCGATCGTCATTAAACAAGCAGACAAGGGGGGCGCCACGGTCATACAGAACTACGAAGACTATGATCGTGAGTGCAGAAGACAATTGGCGAATACCAACCATTACAGACCTCTCCTTGAGGACCCAACCAAAAGATTGACAACTACCATCATGGGCCTTGTGATTGAGGGGGAGACTAATGAGTGGATTAGTAGAAAGGAAGCAGATTTCTTGGTCACCCCGGATCCTGTTATCCCCTACTTCTATACCCTCCCGAAAATACACAAGGGCACGTCTCCTGTTCCTGGGAGACCCATTGTCTCTGGAATTGGATCTCTACTAGAACCACTGTCACAATTTTGTGATGCGTTCTTCCAACCTTACGTCAAACAGATACCATCCTACCTGCAAGACACCAGGGATGTACTCCGTCTAATTGCAGACATAGATGGCAGAGAGGACACTGACTTGCTTCTTACCCTCGATGTGGAGGCATTATACACTAATATCCCGCAACAAGCAACCCTGGAAGCAGTGGATTCGCTGATGCGAGAAGAGGAATGGTTATCCCCAACACCAATAACATTCATTATGGAACTGGCTCATATCGCCCTGACCGAAAACTTCTTCAGGTACGAATCCCAGTTATACCATCAAGTACGGGGGACTTCCATGGGTTCTACCTTTGCGCCGAGCTTGGCCTGCATCTATATGGCTTCGTTCGAAAAGAGGTACATCTACCCTCCGGAGCAAAACCCATACCGAGAGAATCTAACTCTCTGGCGTCGCTTTATCGACGACATCCTGATCCTTTGGAAAGGGGACCGTCCTAGCTGTGAAGCCTTTTGTGACTGGATTAACTTACAAGACCCCTTCCTTAAATTTACTGGAACCATCTCGGAGACGCCCATACCATTCCTCGATCTAACCATCAATCTGGAACCTGAAGCAATAACCACCACGCTATACAAAAAGGATACTGACAGAAATAGCTTACTTCTCTACCAAAGCCACCATACTAAAGCTCTGCGAGATAATTTGCCCTTTGGGCAATTTCTTAGGATTCGGAGGAACTGTAGCTCTGTCCAAGACTTTAGACAAGAGGCCCGGACCCTACAGCATAAACTCCAGGACAGAGGGTACCCCACCCGGTTGTTGAAGAAATCGTACAAACGAGCATTGAACAACAATAGAGATGCCCTTCTAGAGGTCCACCCCAAAGAACCAGATGACACTATCACCTGTGTCACCTCCTACACCAGGCATTCGTCATTTATTAAGAAAGCCGTGATGACACATTGGGGTATTTTGAACTCCACTGGGATGGAATTGGCACGACCACGGTTTGCTTTCAAAAGGACTGCCAACCTAAAGGACACATTGATCCACACTCGCCCAAAGAAATCACAAACCCGACCAGTCAGGACCCTTTGGGACCTTCCCCCTGTCACTGGACACTACAAATGTGGTTCCTGTGTGGTATGCCCCCAAACCATCCAAGGCAGAACAATCGAACTCCCAGGAGATTTCACCTGGACTTTTAACAAACACACCAATTGTAACAGCTCGAGATGTATATATATCTTGGTGTGCCCCTGCAGAATGCTTTATATCGGAATGACAATGCGCCCGGTGAAACAACGTATAATGGAGCACAACAGCAATATTCGATGCTCCAAAACACACACCGGGCTCTATGAACATTGTAAGGAACATAAACATACGACTGAGGACATACAGTGGACAGTTCTAGAATGCCAACCCGGTATGAATCAGCAATCCCTCTTCAGATTGGAGCAGAGATGGGTACACCGTCTACACACAGATGAAAACGGGCTCAACGATGCGGTGCCCTGGACGATGCTCACTAGATAGCTGACCGATGGACTGAATTGTCCTTATGATGCCGAACACTGCCCATAACCATCAAGCAGAATGACCCTAATATCCAGTGCCCCCTTGTACAGATTTGCGGGGGAACATTACTAGCACCCCAGCATGACTATCACCATGTTGCCGATTCCCACCCCCTCTCAAGATGGCACTTACGATTCCCTCCCTCCTCGCTAGTACGCGAAGCCGTCTTCGTTGTTTACTATCGGCATCACAGTGCCTGGCAACATGCACTAGTCGGCTACCTCGCCGCCTCCCTGATGACGGAGCGAGTGAATTTTCTATGTCCATTATTGACCTTTCGTTGCCTGGTAACACGCCCGGGCCACGCCCATCACACTGGCCACACACACTGGTCATAAGTAGTGCGCCCGGGACGCTCAAGTTATACCGGCTGACCTGCGGTACCGTCCGCAGTGGGAAGGGTAGGTGACTAGACGCCCTACGCCAGGAACTCCGAGGTAAGGCACATATGCTTCATTCTGCGCCTCCGCGTGCGCCTCTTTCTGAGCGCCGCGGCGGGACCGAGCTTTAAGCAGATGAATGGGGATACGCATTGACCGCCAATCGTTAACATGGCGGGGGTACTTCCTCCTAACAGGTGGTCTCCACCAAGTCCTGGCCCCACCCGGTCAGCTCGAGGAAGCCTCCCGAGTATAACATACGGGTAAGGTTGCTCTAAAATTCGCCAGCACTATAGTACTCCGGCTTGTGTTATAGTTCACGCTAAGGGTTAGTTATCCATACACTGACTCCATCTAGTGTTCTTTTCTGAAACTTCACAAAGAAATGTTTTAAGACTGTTTTTCTCCCCACAAATGTTGTCTCAATTACCACTAGCAATCGCGCATGCTTACAGCACAGTAATAGCCCTTGATATTTCCAGGTTTTTGCTGCATGACAACTTTCCAGCCAACTTTGTTGGATACCACTAAGCATGCTACCTCCTTAGGCAGACCATAGGCATGCCCACTCACTGTATATTATAACAGTCACAAAACGCGAGTGTTTCCACGTTTGTCCATAATGACTTTCTGGTCTCTCCTTGACAGTACACTTCTCTCTTCTCTTTCCCATGTAGTTCTGGGAAGGGTCCTGAGGAAGGACTGCCATACGACACCTACCAGGTCGTATACTGGGCCCCCTGATCACGGGGGTGCCCTTGCAAATCATATGAGCACTCCTTGGTCCTGACGAATTGCTTCAAAAGCAAGAAACATGTTGACCATCCACTCACCAAGGGTCGAATGAGGCTTACTACCTTGATTGTTCTGCCTCTATACCCCTTGTATTTTTAATAGAGCAGTGAGCCATACCATTAAAATCCTAATTTTTGGACTCCACTGACTCTTTTTATTCACCCACGCTCACTTTTGCACAATCACATATTACCTCCTTGCGTAGTCCCCTTACATCCACACACCCTTTGGCGAAGGAATAGAAGATCCCCGCCAAAGAGCAACATTTATTGTTGCCCGACAGGCATTGCACTGCCAGCCTGGCGCAGGGGCAGGGTACCGATGATGACGCTGGACGATCACCGGGTGGGATTACAAATGTAGTCCAACCGGCGACCTGTGTGAGGTACCCCTAAAATTCCGAGAGAGGGTTCACTACACTCACTTTTTTCTCTTTATGACCCGACAAGAGAGAGACCAATGACAGTCCTTTAGCTGACTGCAACCGGGGAACTCTGTATTTCTTTTTGTTGATAGTTTAGTCACTAACCCATGCACTCAGTGAAACACATTTAATCACTCTCTCATACAGTCAGTCATGCACCTACTAAATCCTTCATCCAGACACTTATACATCCACTCATTCTTCAATATGTAAGACATATTTTAACTTTACAGAAACATATAAACACTGGTTGATGTCATCAGTGATGTCATCAGTGATGTCACTGACCATGTCATGAATGATGTAATATGTGACATCTTCAGCAGTGGATTGCGGGTGCGCGATATATAGTTATTGCAACTAACTATATATGCGAATTTCTATGGTTTTGTGCGAGTAAATTAAGGTTTTGTAAATGCTAATCCCTAACTATATATGGTCTATAACCTATGGTTTTTTCAGTGAATTTTCAAGGTTTTGTAAATGCTAATCCCTAACTATATATGGTCTATAACCTATGGTTTTTTCAGTGAATTTCATTGGTTTTTTAAAAGCTAATATCTATAGCTGTAACATATATTCTTATTCTAATTCACAAATATATTTTATATATATTTGTATTATATTTTTTTAATTCAATTCATATTATAGTTTAAATTATCTTTTCTTGTTTCGCTGCCGGTCCCCGAACCGGTTAAACGTTCCGTTAGTGCAAATACCGCGTTACAAAGGCACATCGTGACGCGTCCCGTAAACGCAACATATCGCGTTACTACGTAATGCCCCTTATGACGTGCTGCGTTAGCGCACCCGGAAGCGTTCTGGAACGCGAACCAAGGCGCGAAACGCAAAGCCCCGGAAACGATCTGAGGCGTGGTGCGGAACGCGGAACGTAAGCTTAACAGGTCATGTGACTAGTTCATAAAACTTTTCATTGGTTCATTTTACTTTTAGTTTCCTAATGATGGAACGCTTGATCATATGACGTAAAATAAACACTTTTCATTGGTTTAGAACATTTTTTTTCCCTAATGATGAAAGTCCCACCTTTTTTCCTCACTCCGACTTTCATTTTTATGAGAGAAAGACCTGTTTTTGTTTGCTTAGACATGGCATTTGCATTAGCTGCAGCTGGTGGATCTCCACCACCTCCACCACCACCAAAGAAGAGAGGACCGACTAGCCAGGTCATCTTCCAACAAGAAGAAGAAGAAGAGGAAGACGAGGAACAGGAGCAAGGGACAAGGAGGTTTTTGAAAGAAATGCCAAGGACGTCCCATGTGAAAGAGAATTTTATCTGGCAATTTTTTTCTTTTCCTTCTCATGAAAAGAAAGTAAATGCTAGGTACGTTACCTGCCTCATCTGCAAAAATAAACTCAAATTGATTATAACGTGAAGTCAGACTTTAAATATTGCTACGTAAATAAAAAAATTTAAAAAAAAACAACAAATCGAACAATTAATAAACATACAATAAGTTAAAAGTCAATCATTCTTGTTTCCTTATAGTACGCTCCCCAGACCGCTTTCCGGTATGCGTACCGGGCGCACTCCACGAAAAAAACGATTTTTTTTTTTTTTGCCCCGCGGGGCCCTTTTAAAGCCTCCACATCAAACCTAGGGGGTCAGGGAGGATCTACTATGCCCCCTTATGGTCATTTGCCCCTTCGCTTTGGCCTCCTCTTGTCTCTCGATCCTACCGAGGGACAAGATGGCGGCCGCTACGGACTGTTTAGAATGTTGACAGACATCAGAGAGCCAATCAGCTTCGCTTCGCAAAGCTCCGTTACACGAAAAGTACGCGAACTGGAGCGCTATCCGGGACGCTGTCACAGATATATCTGTTTTTGTAAACGTTAATTTCTAAAAATCCACTGGAGCACATATATTGAGACCCAGCAAAGGCACATCGGGCTAACAGTCCCTACAATTTTGCCAAGTTTCGTGCAAATCCATTTAGCCGTTCGAGCTAAAAGTGAGGCCAAACGCCCTATGGAAAAATGAATGGGAAAAACGTGTTTTAGGACCCCCCTTTTTTCTCGGCCCCCCCTTGACGAATCCCCTCCAAATTTTCAGGGGCTGCTCAGACACAAAATGTGCCATTTTTCTGAAAATTTCAGCGGATTCCGTCCACAAACGCCAAAGTTATTAGACATAGAATTTTCAAAAGTTCCATAGAGAAAAAATCCTAACTATATATACCTACTGGCGACCGCCAGTAGGTAATATATATATATATAAATATATATATATATATATATATATATATATATATACATATATATATATATATATATATTCAATGAAAAAACCATAGGTTATAGGCCATATATAGTTAGGAATTCGCATTTACAAAACCTTATTTTACTCGCATAAAACCATTGAAATTCCATATATAGTTAGAAGCGCTAACTATATATCGCGCACCCGCAATCCACTGCTGATGATGTCACATATTACATCATTCATGACATGGTCAGTGACATCACTGATGACATCACTGATGACATCTCAAATGACATCACTGATGACATCACTGATCACAACATCCAGTGATTGTATGTGTCTGTAAAGTTTAAATATGTTTCACATATTGAAGAATGAGTGGATGTATAAGTGTCTGGATGAAGAATTTAGTAGGTGCATGACTGACTGTATGAGTGAGTGATTAAATGTGTCTCACTGAGTGCATGGGTTAGTGACTAAACTGTCTTAATTTGTGCATCAGTATGTTTGTTGTTGTGTAAGCTGCTGCATGTGTTGATCAGTAGCTATAAGAGTGGCCATATGGGTTATTGATTGGTTGCCCAAGTATTTGAATGGGAGGCTGAGTGTGTGTGTGGGTGGCTGGGAGGTGCGTGACTCTTTGCATAGATGTGTAAGCAGTTGATTCACTAGGAGTATGAGTTCAAGAGTGCATGTGGAAACAGCTATATGGGCGGTTGACTGTGCATGGGTGTGTTGGTGAGTGAATGGATTTCTCATTGCTACATGTGCAAGTAAGTACGTATGTAAAACACAATACATGTGAGAGTTGAGATATATAAATAACTGAACATAAGAGCCAGTGAATGTGTGAGTGGCTGTATCGATCACTGTGAGCTTGTATCAGGGATTATATAAGAGAATAAATATGTGTTATTATATGTTTGAATAAGTAAGATGTGTATAACTTTATAGTTGAGGAAATGGAGGTGTGATTGATTCTTTGCATGACTGACTAGGTGTGTGAGTAACTCCATGGATGAGTGACAGTCTGTGAGTGTCTGTTTATACTGAGTGTATGTAAGGTTATATTAGAGTCTGAAGAGGTTCATTGTATTATCACATGAGTGATGTGATCAGTGATGACAAATGAGATGTCATCAGTGATGTCATTTGAGTTGTCATCAGTGATGTCATCAGTGATGTCATTTGAGATGTCATCAGTGATGTCATTTGAGTTGTCATCAGTGATGTCATTTGAGATGTCATCAGTGATGTCATCAGTGATGTCACTGACCATGTCATGAATGATGTAATATGTGACATCATCAGCAGTGGATTGCGGGTGCGCGATATATAGTTAGCGCTTCTAACTATATATGGAATTGCAATGGTTTTATGCGAGTAAAATAAGGTTTTGTAAATGCGAATTCCTAACTATATATGGCCTATAACCTATGGTTTTTTCATTGAATTTTCAAGGTTTTGTAAATGCAAATTCCTAACTATATATCCACTATAACCTATGGTTTTTTTCTGTGAATTTCATTGTTTTTTTAATAGCAAATATGAAAAGCTTTAAAATGTCAAGTACGTGATAGATAAAAACATTTTCGTATTTATGCACGCTGATGTGCTTTGAACGGTGCACCCCCCCCCCCCTCCCCTCTTTTGCCTTAGTAGTACTCTCTCTTTGCAGATACTGAAGGGTAGTTAACGCAGGCCTTTACCCCCGTTGTAATCCGTCGTGCCTCCTTGTCTCTCCATTTGATTGATTGTTGTCCAAGCATTTACTGTTTTAGAATTGGTTCTCTTTGGATCATTCTCTATTTACAAACAAGCACAAAGGCGCAATACTCTGTTTAGTCTTTGCAGATAGTGAAAAATCGTGTAAAAAAATAAAAGTAATCGAGCAAAATCAGTAGGCCACTAATTGGATCTCTTTTTGACCTCGCTAAAATAGAAATATTAGGAACAACCCTTCATGAGAAATACGAAAATAGTGACATGAACTGAGCTCCACACCATGAGGGCTGCAAGACAGCTCGGCTCCATCACCCACCCCGCCCAAAATAACGACAAACCCTATGCAAATATTAAAAATGTAGACAACACACCAGCAAAGAAACTGGGTAAAACATTTTATTAAAAAACTATTTACATAACGTTGGTTTATAAGATGATGTCAGTAGTGGACCGATGTGTGAATAGAACGAAAACAGCACAAGGCTCCAAGATCCGGATGGCAAGCTCCTGGATGTTGGGTGCCATAGTTTAGAGTTCTGAATTTCAGCCTTTTTCAATGCCTGTGCTTTGTTGAATCAAAATGGCGGCTTGACACAAAGCTGACTCAAGCGTTGCTACTGATGCTATGCAGACCAAAACTGGTTTTCAGTTTGTACATTTTTCTAGATTTTTCAATCCAAGTTTGGTTGACTTTGTAGAACGATGGCTTCAGATTTTCAACATACGGTGTGGTGGCGCTGACTGGGAGGGGGCGCTTCGCTCCTGCCCCCTCCCCAAGTAAGATTTTCATACGTGAAAGTACGTTAATGGTTTTGGTCCCTGAGATGCTTCGATGTCACTACCATTCTCAAATAGCATAAGTTCTGGATGTTGGGTGCCATAGTTAAGAGTTCTGAGCAGTGCTTGTAACACTGTCTGAAGCTTATTTCCACCTACTGCAGCTTCACTATTCTCAAAGTAAGTGAGTGTCGTTTGTGGACCTGACTGCATTAGAAAACAATGTGATATGTTACCTTCCTAAACAGCTTGACGGAGGCCCCTGAGGGGCGGTGTGATGGCCATGGACTCGGAGAAGACGCTTGGCTCCGACACCCTCCCCAAGTCTTATAGCACTGGTGTAGCCTGAGATCGCCCCCGACATAGGCGGCCGGCTCCCGGGGTCCGGCGGAACTTTTTGCCTTTTGATGACTCTTCAATTCTGGACCTTGTCCCACAATCCGTTTGACCTGAAGACAAGCTGTAGTGGGGCGCCCCTTTATCGTTTTAGTTGCCATTCCGCCCGCTTTTGCTACACTGTGCCTCTTCCGCCATTCAGCTGTTTTCCGCCCGCTCTTGCGACTACAGCGTCTCGCTCACCATGTAGTTGAGATGCGCCCGCTCTTGCGGTGCAGCGATAGGCGGCTGCCACAGGACTCTCAAAATGGCGGCCGGCTCTTCGGTTTTGGGCCTGGTCCACTAAAATGGCCCTGGGACACCTTGGAACTCGGACGCTTGTCTGCTAGGGCTTGGGTCCCATTCTCGAAAAGCGTCCCCTCAGCCGTGAAGATTCTACAAAAGTCTTGGGGGCCTCCGACTCCCGCAGGCTTCTGGTGGGGAGCGGCTGCCATGATTGCTCGTGGAATGGCCACGACGGAGCTACGAGATGGTAGTGGTCTCATGCTGACGCCAGCTTTAGTGTGAAACATCCAGAAACACTGTAGACTACCAATTCGATCAGTTCCGGTAGCGCCCCAACATGACCCGGAAGAGAAGAACTTGCCCTCCCCTCTTTGACTGATGGTTCTTGTTGCCTGTCCCCTCTGTTGTCATTTAACAGAACTTTTTGGACTGCTGAAAGGGGTTGTGTTCTGAACGCTGGTTGGTGGAGACATTTAGACTATATTCTTGACCTACGTTGTCGCGTAATGCGTTTTATGACACGCCGCGTTAGCGCACCCGGAAGTGATCCGAGGCGCGGCGCGCAGCGCGTAACGTAAGCATAACAGGTCATGTGACTTGTTAATAAAACTTTTCATTGGTTCATTTTACTTTTGTTAATTTAATGATGAAAAGCTTGGTCTTATGACCTAAAAATTACGCTTTTTATTATTTTCGAACAATATTTTTTTTTCAAACATATGTTATAATATTCCAGGCTAATGTACTTTCCCGGAAAATTTACAACTGTCTTGCAAGTAAAATATATTCCTTTTTCGAGAAAAAGGGCGTTTCTTCCTTCCATGACGGAGCCGTTGAGTAAAAGAGATTCGGCCTGCTGTCTTAGTCGCCGATACGCCTGATTATCAGATTCTTATCGATCACTTTATGTTGCAGACATGAAAAACACAACTGCCCTTGACCATTTATCTTTACTGCGTTCCTACATATTATACCTTTTATCCGTCATGTAATTGGACTGCTTTATTTCACTTGCCTTTTACTGATTCCAAAACAGTCGCTAAAAGTAAAAACTTTACAAATGAAAATACTACTACCGTGTTTTGTTTTAAAAACCTTTATTGTGAAAATGTCAGTATACAAATACGGGCCTATAACCACGTGGGCCGGCCACGGAGCAAACTCAAATCGTATATGATGAGGAGACATTTACACTGTAGAAGAACGTAACGAGCGGGCCATTAGGTGACAAGAACAAAGGTGTCTAACAGTTGCGGAATCGGTGGACGTACATTTTGTAATTAAAATACGACAGGGCCACTTACAATAACATTTTCTAGATATACATTTGCGGGCAAAGAGTTACGAGTCCCATTTATACCGGCGCCATTTTGGGCGAGGCCGGGCAGGTCCAAGATATAGTCAAAATGTCTCCACCAACCATCGGCCAGACCAGAACCCCTTTCGGCCCTTTATGTTACAAGATGGTGTCTTCTATTCAGAAAATATTGGTGGCAGCATTTTGAAAGGAAACAGAAACAGCCGTTCTCCTAGTGAGTTTCACATTGTTACATTTAGGAAGAATGTTGAAGAGTAGTATGTGGAAAATCTGAAGCCATTTTTCTACAAACTCTCAATCAGACTTAGATGGAAAAAAAACCTGAAGAATGTACAAACTGAAAACCAATTTTTGTCTGTATAGCACCAACAGTAACGCTTGAGTCAGCTTTGTGTCAAGCCGCCATTTTCATTCAATCAATAGCGTCCCCCTGCACACATTCAGGGACCTGGTCGTGTCTTTAGATGAAACGCATTGTAGGAAAAGAAGCAGAAAGGAAAAGGAAAAAATTTCCGCCGGACCTAGTGAAGCTGCAGCAGGTGCAAATAAGCTTCAGACAGTCTTACAAGCACTGCTCAGAACTCTCAACTGAGGCACTCAACATCCAGGACTTGCCATTCGGATCTTAGCGCCTTGTATTTTTGTTTTGTTCTTGATGGAGGGGAAACAACAAAAAACAGGCATTGAAAACGGCTCAACTGGAGCAAAAAAAAAATTACTTCTTGGGTGCATTAGGGCATTTATGATTTTCGAATGCCGTATTCATCAGGTTGATGCTCATGTTGCCATAGGACAGCATAGCACCACAGTGTATACAAGTTAACTTCATATGTTCAGATGAGGCAGGTGGCATATTTAGCATTCACCTTCTTTGATCCAGGAGGGATGGAGAAAAACTGCCAGATGAAACTTGAAACTTGGCCATCCAGATCTCGGCGCGTTCGACTCACTGTACCGCAACAGTGACCGCAATTCAGCTGGACACGCCGTCTTTCGGCGCAGCATTGTAGGATGGCCACACCAGTGCGGCAATTTGCTGGACACCACCTCGGTGCCATCCAGATCTCGGCGCGTTCATTCATTCAATAGCGTCCCCCTGCACACATTCAGGGACCTGGTCGTGTCTTCAGAAGAAACGCATTGTAGGAAAAGAAGCACAAAGGAAAAGGCAACAAGTTCCGCCGGACCTAGTGAAGCTGCAGCAGGTGCAAATAAGCTTCAGACAGTTCTACAAGCACTTCTCAGAAATCTCAACTGAGGCACTCAACATCCAGGACTTGCCATTCGGATCTTGGCGCCTTGTGCTGGTTCCGACCTATTCACACATCGGTCCGCTACTGACATCACCTCATAAGCCAACGGGGCACCCCACGCCGACTTCCGGCGCAGCATTGTAGGATGGCCACACCAGTGCAGCCACTTGCTGGACACCACCTCGGTGCCATCCGGATCTCAGCGCGTTCGAGTCACTGTGCCGGAAGAGTAACCGGAACTCAGCTGAACACGCCGTCTTTCGGCGCAGCATTGTAGGATGGCCACACCAGTACGGCAATTTGCTGGACACCACCTCGGCGCCATCCGGATCTCGGCGCGTTCGAGTCACTGTACCGCAACAGTGACCGCAATTCAGCTGGACACGCCGTCTTTCGGCGCAGCATTGTAGGATGGCCACACCAGTGCGGCAATTTGCTGGACACCACCTCGGTGCCATCCGGATCTCGGCGCGTTGTGCTGCCTTCGGCCTATTCGCACATCGGTCCGCTACTGACGCCGCCTCACGTGCCAACGGATTTTCTACGCTTTTTGTAGCCCTATGTCGCATAACAGGTCATGTGACTTGTTTATAAAACTTTTCATTGGTTCATTTTACTTTTGGTTTCCTAAAGATGGAAGGCTTGGTCATATGACCTAAAAATAACACTTTTCATTGGTTTAGAACATTTTTTTTTCCCAAACGATGAAAGCCCCACCTTGTTTCTGGATCATTCAGACTGAAGCTGGCGTCAGCATGAGAGCACCACCATCTCGTGGCTCCGTCGTGGTCATTCCGCGAGCAATCATGGCAGCCGCTCCCCACCGGAAGCCTGCGGGAGTCGGGGGCCCCCAAGACTTTTATACAATCTTCACGGCTGAGGGGACGCTTTTCGAGAATGGAGCCCAAGCCCTAGCAGGCAAGCGTCCGACTTCCAAGGTGTCCCAGGGCCATTTCAGTGGACCAGGCCCAAAACCGAAGAGCCGTCCGCCATTTTGACAGCCATGTGGCAGCCGCCTATCGCTGCACTGCAAGAGTGGGAGCAACTCCACAACATGGTGAGCGAGACGCTGTGGCCGCAAGAGCGAGCGCAACTCAGCTAGATGGCCGCCACCTGGGGAGACCCGTTCACGCCGCCTCCCCCCCCCCCCCCCCCCGGGCCGCCGCACGCCAATTTTCGGAGCAGCATTGTAGGATACCAAAACCAGTGCGGCAGTTTACTGGACATCACCTGGGTGCCTGTCGTACATGTTGTGTCAGCCATGTGACACTGGACACAGACCGCTACTGACGAGGCCTCCCCCCGCACCACCCGGGACGCCCCACGCTGTTTTTCTGTGCTGCATTGTAGGATCCCTAAACCAGTGCGGCACCCAGGCGACATCACCTGGGTGCCGTCCAGAACTCTGCACGTTGTGCTGCCTTGGGACTATTCGCACAACAGACCGCTACTGACGAGGCCTCCCCCCGCCCCACCCGGGACGCCCCACGCCAATTTTCGGAGCAGCATTGTAGGATCCCTAAACCAGTGCGGCACCCAGGCGACATCACCTGGGTGCCGTCCAGAACTCTGCACGTTGTGCTGCCTTGGGACTATTCGCACAAAAGACAGCTTCTAACCATTGTTGCTTTTTGTGTTAATAAATGTTTAAATGTTTTTAGTTTTTGTTCTGTTCATTATCGTTAAAAGTTAATAAAGTTTTATAACCTTAATTTGTTGGAGTGTTATCTATTTTTTGAAAAACGGGTGAATGGGGCCTTGAATCGGGTTATTGTCATGTGTGGGCTTTGGAAGTGTGCTGCTGCAGGATCGGACATTTCAAACTCAAATGCACGTTCTTTTTCTTACCTTTCCGAAGCATGGAGCGCAATAGCAAGCAGAGAAAGGGTGATGCACGTGTTGAACACTACCTGACCTGGCAAGTTGCTGGCAGTGCCCCCCCGCCCGCTCCTGAAAGAGGGCACACACACACCGCCGCCCCGAGTACTTCAGAAATCTTTAAAAGACCATGCGCTTGTTCATGAGGCTTAAATGGTTTATCACCTCTTCTAGAACCCCTACATCGACCCTCTGACGTTTCATGGAAAAATTACCATGTAACACAATACCAAGCCCTATCAGCTGAAACCCCCAAGGAATCGTGGGGCATATTAGCAAGGGGGTTTATCTCCCCTTTTTTGGCTTTAAAAACCATGAAAGCGGAGATAAAATTATTTCCCTATTATCAAGCTGTCGCTAACACCAGTTAGTGACACCTAAAAGGAGATAGCGACCATCTTGGGCCCGGCTTTGCATGTCAGTGATACTTATCACTAATGACATGCAAAGTGGCGTGCCAAGATGTTAGCGACTGGAAACAGTCCCTAACATCGCTACCTTCTATTACCAACTTTTGGAGATATTCGCACTAAGCGCGAATATCTCCAAAAGCTAACACCTGCCCTGAGCAGGTTTTAGCCATGTTATCCAATGGGAGGTGGATAACATGGCTAAGAGCATTAGGTCGATAATACATGAATATCGCTGACTTTTCTGCGATAATAGCAAGGTTTATCTGCGATAAAAATCGCCGATGTGCGGCGATAATTTTTGTCTCTAAACAAGTTATAGACAAAAATTATCGCTAGTTGTTAGTAATATGCCCCCGGGTTTTTGCTTGCAGAAATCGGGAGGCGGGAGACTAGCACTGAAATCAGTACTCACACGCCTGAATCAGGAGGATTGGCATGTCTGAATTCTCTACAGCTGGGGCCATAAACTACATCCGCAGGGGTAGGTGATAGCCTGGGACCAGCCTGGCATCTAAAATGGCTGCCGTGCACGACAAAATTGTGGCATTCGAAAAAAGGCAAGATGGCGCAGCCGCTGGAAGAGATGTATCAACATATATCAGCCTCCTCAGCCACCCTCAGGAAACATAGGGGATTAGGATACGTCTCCCGCACCCCCTTATACCTAGTAATTTAATTTACGAAGCACAAAATGGCGAATTCCCGTTTCGCTACCAGTTTGCGGCCCAGTTCGCGGCCCGTGAAGCGCTTCTACCGTGAAAAATCATTTTTTTTTTATTTTCCCCACGGGACCCTTTAATAACCCCAACAACATTCCTAGGGGGTCAAGAGGGGGATACCTTGCCCCCTTTCATTAAATTCCCCCTTAGTTTTTCACCTTTTCTTCTCTCTCGATCCTACCGAGAGACAAGATGGCGGCCGCTCCGGACTGTCACGCAGCAAAAAAAAAAAAAAAGCTCACGCACAGCCGCTGGAAGAGATGTATCAACATATATCAGCCTCCTCACCCACCCTCAGGAAACATAGGGGATTAGGATACGTCTCCCGTACCCACTTATAACTAGTAATTTAATTTACGAAGCACAAAATGGCGAATTCCCGTTTCGCTACCAGTTTGCGGCCCAGTTCGCGGCCCGTGAAGCGCTTCTACCGTGAAAAATCATTTTTTTTTTCTTTTCCCCACGGGTCCCTTTAATAACCCCAACAACATTCCTAGGGGGTCAAGAGGGGGATACCTTGCCCCCTTTCATTAAATTCACCCTTCGTTTTTCACCTCTTCTTCTCTCTCGATCCTACCGAGAGACAAGATGGCGGCCGCTCCGGACTGTCACGCAGCAAAAAAAAAAAAAAAACTCACGCACAGCCGCTGGAAGAGATGTATCAACATATATCAGCCTCCTCACCCACCCTCAGGAAACATAGGGGATTAGGATACGTCTCCCGTACCCACTTATAACTAGTAATTTAATTTACGAAGCACAAAATGGCGAATTCCCGTTTCGCTACCAGTTTCCGGCCCAGTTCGCGGCCCGTGAAGCGCTTCTACCGTGAAAAATCATTTTTTTTTTCTTTTCCCCACGGGTCCCTTTAATAACCCCAACAGCATTCCTAGGGGGTCAAAAGGGGGATACCTTGCCCCCTTTCATTAAATTCACCCTTCGTTTTTCACCTCTTCTTCTCTCTCGATCCTACCGAGAGACAAGATGGCGGCCGCTCCGGACTGTTTAGAATGTTGACAGACACCGGAGAGCCAATCAGCTTTCTGCGCGCAAAGTTCCGATAAGCGAAAAGTAAGCGGACCGGATCGCTGCCCAGAGCGCTGTTACAGATATATATCTTGATTTAAACGTTAATTTCTCAAAAACTACTGGAGCACATATATTGAGACCTAGCAAAGGCACATCGGGCTAACAGTCCCTACAATTTTGCCAAGTTTCGTGCAAATCCATTCAGCCGTTCGAGCTAAAAGTGAGTCCAACCGCCCTATGGAAAACTCAATGCAAAAAACGCGTTTTGGGACCCCCCTTTTTTCTCAGCCCCCCCTTGACGAAACCCCACCAAATTTTCAGGAGCTGCTCAGAAACAAAATGTGCCATTTTCCTGAAAATTTCAGCCGATTCCATCCACAAACGCCAAAGTTATTAGACATAGAATTTTCAAAAGTCCCATAGGGAATTAATCCTAACTATATATACCTACTGGCGATAGCCAGTAGGTAATATATATATATATATATATATATATATATATATATATATATATATATATATATATTTGTTTTTTTTGTTTAGGATGTGTGTTTAGTTAGTTCATGTACAGGTTAAGCTGTCTTTGTCCAGTCCCTAGATGTGTCTTAAGGGGGAAGGTGGGTTGCTGTGTAATATATGTTGTCATGTGTAGTGTATAGTATTAGGTAAGGTAGTTGGTTTAATCTAGGTATCAATTAGTACAATTTAGATTAGTGTAGATTAGGATAGGACATTAGTTTTAGATTTAGGTTGGCAAGTGTGTATTTATTTATGATAAATTCCTATTGGTTAGTAGTTTGTGGTGTAACTGATGGTTTATGTGTTCCTATGATTCCTATGAACTCGTGATTTGGTAGTTACGAAATATGAGACAAGAGTGCAGAAGGAAGGAAAGATACTGGCGGAAGGATTTGGCTCCCTCTGGCAGGGAGTCACATAAACAATGTCTGAAGGCATATAAAGCAGCCATAAATGAGGAAAAGGAAAGATACTACTCCAAGATCACAGGGGATATCACCACTCCTAAGGAGCTCTTTAGCATCTTTAACTCCCTTGCTGCTCCTATAGTCTCTGATAAAGTGGAGCCTTCACAGGTGCTCTGCGACAGCCTATCTTCCTTTTTTTCCCTAATATCTCCAATATTTATGATCAGTTGGAGATTCTAAATGCCAGTCAGACACCTGATGCCTCCTCTGAAACTCTCTCGAACAGCTGTTTTAGTAAAATTACTTTGGCACGTTTTTGTGCGTTTCCGAAGTTATCACCTGAAACTGTAGACCTCTTGCTTGAAGGTATCAAATCCGGGTCAACTTTGTATCCCTGTCCCCTTAAAGTTGTGAAAATGGCCAAGGTGGCTTTGAACCCGCATCTCACGACTGTCCTGAACTTAGCCATATCTTTGGGGCAATATCCACCGATCTGGAAGGCTGCAGTGGTTAGGCACCTCCTAAAAAAGCCTTCCTTAGATCCTCTAAATTTAAAAATCTTCTGTCCCATTTCCCATCTAACACTCCCTGCTAAAATCCTTGAATCCCATCTGAACTCACACCTGAGTGCTTACCTGAGGGACCACCAGATCCGGGATGGCTCTCAACATGGGTTCAGACGGGCTCATAGTACGGAGACCACTCTCACCACAGTGTTGGATAATATTCGAGTTCAGGTGGTTGCAGGGCACACCACTTTCCTTATCTTACTCGACCTTACCTCGCATTCGACACCCTGTCTCCCTTGAGACTGGTGAAGCATGTCAGGGAGAAAGAGGTGGGGGCCGGGCCCTGAACCTTCTTACTTTGTTCCTTAGTCGGCTGTCTCAAACCGATGAAATGGGCCATTTTTACTCTGAGTCCTCCCCCCTTGTCTGCGGAGTGCCTCAGGGCTTCTCCTTGAGCCTCACCCTCTTTAATATCTACGTGGCCTGCTGGCAAGGGTGGTGAAATCATTTGGGCTGGCGGTGTGTCTTATGCGGACGACACTCAGATCATGGTCTCTATTACACAAAAGATCAAGGACTCCGCGCAAAACTTTAAAGTCTGCATGACAGCTGTCTCATCATAGATGGTTCAAAACTACCTCAAATTAAATGGCGAGAAGACGGAAGTCCTGATTTTTGGGGACAACTCTGACATCTGGTTGAGCGAGTGGTGGCCCAATTCCCTGGGTACCTGTCCCACTCCTGTCTCCCATGGGAAAAATCTTGGAGTGGTGGTTGATGACTGCCTTTCCATGACTCATCAGGTCTCCAGAACAATGGCCACTTGTTTTGGAATTATTCGAGTCATAAGACAAATTTCCCAGTTTTTGTCACTAGAAGCTCGTAAAAAGGTGGTTGTGGGCTTAATATTGGCCAGACTGGACTACTGCAAAGTCCTTTATCTGGGAATTAACAAGGGTCAGCTGTGCCACCTTCAGCTGGTGCAAAATGCGGCTGCAAGACTGGTGCTGAATCTTCCCAAGCGTCATTCGGCCTCATCTTCTCTCTGTTCGCTGCACTGGCTCCCAGTGGATGGTAGAGTCTTGTTTAAGACCCTATGCCTCACCCATAATGCATACTAAGGACATGGCCCAGTGGGCATAAAGAATATCTTCCATAGGTACGCTCCTTTTAGGAACCTCAGGTCAACTTATAAAAATCTGCTTTTGGTTCCTAGATTTAAAAAGATTAGATGGGGTGGGAGAGCCTTTTCACTGGCTGCTGCCAAGGCGTGGAACTCTCTCTCTGTTTCCCTCTCGGGACAACAAGTTCACTCAATATTCCGTAAGACCCTTAAGACCTGATACTATGAATAATGGTAACCAGGTATAAACTCGGGCACACAACTAATTGTAAAGGCAAATAATACTAGAATAATAAACGTAATGGGTGACTGCTCCTAAGGTAGAGGGATGGGTTACCAATCTATCCCACAGACCCCAAAATCAATTCCGGGTACATCAATATTCACAAAGAAATTCCCCCTGAGCACTTCAGAAAATCAATAATTTTAAGTACATGCATTCTTATAATGTAAGGATAAACCATAAATGTGCAAAAGCAGTCCAAATTTACCTTTTTCAAAATAAAGTCCATGTAATAGAGATCCGATTGTAGAACACCAAAGCTCAAATATCCAGCATGGAAAGTACATCCAGAAGAAGTTTAATAGTTGTTATCCAAAAGAATTTCTTTGCAGCCAACACGTGTTTCGTCATGCACAATTTACATGCATCATTGACTTCATCAGGACTGCAACCCAAAAAGATATAAATACACAATGTCAAATAAATTTCCTAAAATATAATTATCTAAATATGTCTCCTCCATCACTACAACTAAAACAGTAAAGTAAGCAGGAAAAATATACGGTTTTAAGTCACCCTGGGTGATATTAGTAAACAGAATTAGCGATAGTACTATAATATTAATTCACTTATCAGAAAGAAAACACCCTCAGTGTATACGAGAGACCGAAGCACCAGTATCTTAAGAAAAGGGTATAAATTACCTTAAATACTAATCCATGTATAATAAAAGCAAGAGTAATCACAACTCAATATGAATCTGAAAATTCATCATCAGAGTCTTATAATCTAATCATTCGTATAAAGGGTTCAGGAGGAGAAGAAAGGAAAGTAAAGTCCGGACTTTATTTTGAAAAAGAAAAATGTTGACTGCTTTTGCACTTTTATGGTTAATCCGTACGTTATAAGAATACATGTACTTAAAATTATTGACTTTTCTGAAGTGCTCAGGGGGAATTTCTTTGTGAATATTGATGTACCCTTAAGACCTAGTTGTTTCCTGCGAGACAGGTTTGAGTATGAATGCTGGTTTCGTGTGTAGGCTTGTCCGTACACAGCGCCTTGATGCCCTTGGGCTTAGTCCGCGCTTAACAAATTACCCATTCATTCAGTCATTCATTCATTCATTCATTCATTCATTCATTCATTCATTCATTCATTCATTCATTCTTACAACAGATGCATCACCCACACAATTGGTTTGGATGTCTACCAATGGAATTACGACATCTTCAAGGGACAGGATACTGTCATTCTGCAGTTCTAATGTGAGTGACAACAAATTATTGCAGTGCAGGCTAGCAAAAGTTCAGTTTAGACATTCCATAGGAGTGGTCTAGTGAATTAGTCTACATATGGTACTAAATTGCAGTTTCAAAGATACACATCATGCACCGGAGGCATTGTGCTCACACAGCATTGGTTACATGATGTGGGTATGTTGTTTGTGACTTAGGGATATCTTTGCTAACGGCTGTCCCCACGAAAGCTTCACTTTCCATATGGAAGTGCAGGGGATATGTGCTTTGAATTATTTACTAGGCAGCATAAAGCCACTGTAAGTGTATCAACACAGCCTTGTACATTAGGGACAACAGTACAATATACTTTGCATACAAGTGTAGGGCAAGGGGTACTGTGATGGGCGTTACACCACAACAGGGCTAGGATTTGACCCATAAACACTCTTTGACATCATCTATCCTACACCATTCCTCTCCCTACAGCAAGATTGCTTTGTCATCTTAAAAAAATATGTTTAGTGATCTGTCTTTACATGTGTGATGGCATGACACCCGTCACAATAACCATTGTCCACCCGATTGCCACTGAGTAAATGTTCAAAGCATGCCTTGTTTACAAGGAAATGTTGAGCCACTTCATGTGGCTTGAAACTGACTTGAGTATTGTTCCAAGTCACGATCCCCCAGCGTAGGGTAAGTTTGTGTGGCTGCAACAATGTTGTCTTGGACATCTGGGGCATTGGCAGATTCACACTGCCTATCAGGGACACAGACTCAGCGGAACCCCTATCCAAAATGGCCTTCTATTTGTTGTGCTGTCTAAACTGACCATGCATTGTTGACACACACATCTTTGTGACTTTAGTGCTTTTATTTACATATGATTTCAATGAGGTAGCAGACTGGCCCAGTTCTTTGGACCACAACCCCCACATTGTGTACATGTCCGGTGGAGGGCCAGACATAGACCTGGGGGGGGGCATCTCCAGAGACATGTTGAGGAAGAGGCAGAGTACAGTCAGCAGGCTGATTGCAGTGTGATTGGGGATCAATGGCCACATTGGCAGTCCATTTAAAATCCACTGTGATTTTAGCAGAGTCAGTCTGAGGACAGTGGAAGATGATGTTACGAGTCATGATGGTATGCACAAGACCAAGCAGAAACTGCCCCCTTGGCACAGATGAATGCTACCGCTGACCTTTCCCTCTGAATGTTGGTTCATCCACATCTTCCTCCTCTAATGTGTCATGTGTCTCCGAAGAGGGTGATTGTGGATTGGCGGAAGCACTGGGAGGCAGTGGCACATCAGTGATGATAAGCTTCAGGGCTCGCAAGACTCCGGCAAAATCTCTGTGGTAGGCAGACATGGCAGCAATGTGGGCATCTGTTTCCATTCCATGTTCTCCATGATCTTTCATATTTCACGCAACTCCTTGGTGACATAGCTCAAGGCACTTTGACTGGACAGTTGTTCTTGTCTCTGAGTAAGGACTACAGAGAAGTCAGCCATGGAATGCTAGAGAGCACGGAGAGGACTGTGTGTGCCCCGAATGGACTCTAGATGGTCTCTAATGGGACCGAGGCACCCTTGGATCCCATCCAGTTTGACTGCCAGGCTGTCCAACCCCAACCGCACCTGACCAGCCATCTCAAGTTGGACTGCTACTGCACTACATTAGAATGTTAACAGTGGGCCCTCAAAGTTCAGTGAAGCAGCTGTGGTGGTAGGTGGTGGCTGCTAGGTGTATTGTGCTGCTGTTGGAGCAACCACAACGCTGCTGGATGTCCCTACTTCCGGAGATGAGCAGCCTATGGAGCCAGCAGCTCTTGGAGGGTGTCCTGGTCGATGGATGAGATGCCTTCTTCCTCTTTATCATTGAAGAGTGGAACATGCTGCTGAACAGGAGGTGATGTTTCTACCTCTACAATTTAAATGGCAGATACCGTTGTATGTGTTTTTCCACTTTGGTCAGGAGTTTAAGCAGTTGACAAGACGAGTGGTAATATCCATGCTCTATTTTTTACATTCTACACCGATTTCACACAGCTTTGTAAATCATTGTACAACATCACTGATGTGACATTTGGGTTCATCATGGTTTTGTACAGTTTCCCTGTATACCAACTACGAGGGGCATATTTCTACGCTCGTGCTGCCTCTGTTTAATCCTCTGTTCAGAAGTGACAGTGGTGCTGATTGTTTCACATTATTGACAATGCAGAATTGATCAGACTCTAACCCTGGGTGGAGTTCGCGACGTTGCGCTACGCGAACTCCCCTAAGTGGTAAAAAAACGCCACGAGCTACGTGGAATTCCACGAGCATGCAGAGTTGCTTGTTCCACCCGTTCGCTGAGTTTTTGTCCTGTTTGGGAATGCATATTGCATGTTCGGGATGCTGCTTGCATGCTCGGGGGAAATATCTTGCAAACCTGCCCATGCGGTCGCCAATGGGCGTGGCCATTTTGTTTTTCACTTGCCCCACCCATTCGCGTTGGGTATTTCCTGTTCCGGACTGCGTATTGTGTGTACCCGCTAGTTCGCAATACGTATTTCCTGTTCGCAAACCCGTTTTGCGTGTTCACAATGATTTTTGCGTGCTCAGGGTGAAATATCACGTGAACTTGCCCATGCGGTTGCAGTGGGTGCGGCCATCTCGTTTTTCACCTTTTTGCAATGGTTCTGGGACTGTTTTTACATCCTGCCTCTTTCTTTTCAATCCTTTGTTTCTGTAAACTTTTTAAAAATCTTTTTTATTTATTATCTATCTCTCTATTTTCCTGATTCTATATTTTGAGTTTTTTTCTACTTTTGTGTGTTTTTAACTACTTTTTCACTTTTTCTATTACTTGCTTTTTTAATTTCTTTGACTTAATATTTTAATTCCTACCTTTTCTTTTCGCCTACCGAGTACAGAACCATTCCAAAGGCAAAGGGCAAGGGCAAGGCTCGTAGCCGCAGCCACAGCCGCAACGGCCTTCCTTGCCGAAGGCGGCGCCCAAAAGGGGTGCAGGCACCGGAATTATTTGGTGAGGCGGAGGTGGCCGCACTGGTTTGTTTTGTGCAGCGCCACCTCCGCTTAACCCTGGCAGCAGGCGGCAGGCCTGGGTCCAAGTACGGGCTCCTGGTGCATTGCCAGCGGTGGGGAAGGGTCCGCCAGGCAGTGTTTCGCTGCTCTGGGGTCCGGCGCACCCCTAACCAGATTACGTACCAGTGGTCCGATATCCTGGACCGAGAGCAGTACCTGCTGGACCTGCTAGGAGTTGAGGTCCTGGGGCTTGGTGAGTAGCAATTTAATAATACTTGTTTGTGTTCTTCTGCTCTTGTTATATGTTGCGAATATAATTTTTTTCCAATTAGCAAGAATGCTGCTGCTTACATTGCAGGAAAATTACGTTTAAAATTGTTGTAACACAGGTGCTGGGCGCTACTAATCTAACTTGTTTGCAACATTGCACTCGCTTAGCGTGATTATGTAAAAGTTTCTTTTAGGGAACTTAAGTTAGATAATGCTAGAGAGACTCTAGTCCTTCCTTTCTCCTCCTGTCACGAAGAGATAGTGGTGGGTTGTTAGGTTTAGTTACTTATTAGTATGAGTTGGTAATTTTTTAGCGGTATGCGTGACGCATCCTCTGTTACGTCACGCTGCTGAGTGCTGCTAAACCAAGTCCTTAGTAGAACTTTTTGTAGTTTGTTTAGTAAGTGTTAATAGGCTTAGCACTAGCAGAACATCAGCAGCAACCAACCAACAATTTGGTGTATGCAAACATGTATGCATGTGTCAACCATCTATGCAGACTTGGTGAACAATTGGCCCATCTGGAATAGGTGGGCTAGGTCAGGTGGTACTTAGGCTTAGTTAGTATTATAGAATCAGAATGGAAAACTGGATTAGTATTGATAAATAATAACTAGACGGTCCACGAATCCCCCAATACTGCTAGTCGACCAGATTAGATAGGTCAATTTTATTGCAATTGTTTTTACCGTTTAAAACAATATTTTATTTGTTTTACACCAATCATCAATGTTTGTCACTTTCTTTCTTATATATTTCATGATCAGCATCCAGGGGCTTGAAGACGGGGTCGGAGTCGGCGGGTGCAGAAGGAGAATACCAGGGACAGGGACAGGGACAGGGACAGGACCAGGACCGCTCCTCTACCAAGGGCTCTGCTGCTGGCCCCAGTAAGTCTTCCTGTTTTTAATAATAATAATAATAATGCTATTTACCTAACTTTTACTGCACCTTATTTTTTCTGAACTATTGTTTCCATTTCCTAATGCTATGTTTTACCAATTCTTCTTCGATCTAGACTATCTGTTTCTAAATTCTTGTTATCGTTGCCTCTAACTACCTGTGCTATGACTCTCTGTACTACTACGATTAGTCTGTCTGTAGCTAAGCTTGCCCAGTTGCTCACTCTTTATTTAATAGGTTTTATTAAAACTCAGATTCACCAATAGCTCTAGCCACTGATTCCAGGCCTTTGGGTTGGCCTATTCTAGTCTTCTTAACCTAGAGAGGCTTTTAGACAATACCCACCAACAAAATGCTCAACCAGATATTTAACTATTTTTGATAGGATAGGACATACTACTACTAATCTACTCTACTCTAGTACCTGATTTGTGCTAGTGATGTATGTTGTATATGCATGTATTAACTTTTTTTTCAATCTTGCCAGTGAAAAATAATAAAATAGGGGGAGGTGTATATAACATCTAAAAATGTGTAATGTTTTCTAGGCGTACCGACCACCAGTACCGGGGCCAGCGACGAAGGCAATGCAGGCGCAGCCAGTATGGAGGGAGCAGGAGATGCAGCAGCTGCAGGGGGTGAGCCAGCGGCAGTGGTGGGCGGTGGTAAGTTATATTCCTTAATTATTGACATTACACTTGCTGCAAGACACTGTACTGTTGTGAAAGATTAAGTTGTTGTGAACAACGGTTGAAGAAGACACCCTTTACTTAGCATTAGCAATAGCATTAGCGGAGGAAGTTGAGTAACTAATGGCCTCTTCTATCTGACTTCAACTCAGCTGTGAGAGTTTTATGGAGAAGACTAAGAGTCAGTTCAGATGACATTGATGGAGGGGTTGAACGAAAAGAGAAAGAAGGGTGGAAGGAGGAAGGTCCGGTGAGTTGTCATATTTAAGATTATGATTGGCAGAGAAGGATACACGGATGCATGCATAGGTGGCTGATAGGATTCAGATGCATGGGTGGTTGTAGGATGGGATTGAAGGTGAAAGAAAAGATGCCTCCCTGGGTAGGTGAAACTGTATGGGTGGATAGCAAGAACCCTCCCGGGTGTTTAATGGATCAAACTCAAAGCCAAGGCCAGCATGGAAAGAAGTATTCATGGGTGGTGGTTTAAAAATAAAAGAATAAATGTGTGTTGTTGGTGAAACAATCTAAGGTCTGTTGCGAGAGTAAGAATAATGATAGACATGTTTACTTTGAATGGATGGATGCCTGGATGGTAGTCATCATTTATAGCATAGGTGGAGACTGTGACTGGATTAAGAGTCTTACTTTGAAGAGAATGTAAAAGAAACTGCGCCAGAGTAGCAAAGTCAAGTAGAATAGAAGTTGTATTTTCAAAATACACCCATAACTGACATTAGTTTGCAAGCACAGCATATATATTGTGTATGTATGTTGTTATCAAGGACCTCCCTCCGACTCCGAGGCCCACTCCTTACCTATGTATATATATTTATATGAGTGGCCTAACTATCGGCTTCATGGTTACACAATCAATCAAAATTCATTTGGATCAGATAAGCTTAAAACAGCTCCGCCTCTCCTGCAAGCAGGCGGACAGGAAATGGAGGAAGAAATATCTGTCATGAGATAAAAATGAGCTGAAAATAATACAACTGAAATATAAGGAACTCATCACCAGGTTCAAAGCAGATTTCTACGCCACCTCTACACCACCTCTATTGTCCAGGCGTCAAATGGGACAAAAGCCCTGTTCAAGAAAGTTAAGGAGCTCTCTTCACCAACCTGCCTTAGTAATAACGTGGTGGCCTCACAAAGATTGTGTGACGAGATTGCCTCCTATTTTGATGAAAAAAACGTCAAAATCGTTTGCCCCCTTCACCCCATGAGTAACAATGACGTAGTCAATAGCCCCCATGAGATGGAGGTTAGGAATCAGGGGCAAACAGTGAGCCTGGACAAGTTCCAAACTTTTACTGACATCTCTTTTACTAATTTGGCTCACAGCGTGTCTTCAGGATCCCCTACAGACCCCTTGCCCCATAAAATTTGGAAAACATTCGGACAAGAATCTTTTCCCTGGCTGCAACAAATTTGCAACCAATCTCTGGAGACTGGGACAGTCCCGGAGAAGTGGAAACAAGCGGTGGTGACTCCCCTGATTAAGAAACCCTCCCTGGACCCAATGAAACCGGCCAGTTTCAGACCCATCTCTCTTCTGCCCTACCCGATCAAAATCATGGCGAAAGCAGTAAGTAAGATACTATCCAACTTTTTAGAGGATAATCAAACCCTGGAAAGGGACCAATTTGGGTTCCGCCCAGGGCATGGGACTGAAACGGCCTTGGTAACTATGCTGTACAATCTGCGCATGCGGGCCGACAACTGGAATGCCTCTGTCCTAGTGCTTCTTGATATGTCGGCAGCTTTCGATACAGTAAGTCACCCTATCCTATTGAAGAGACTGGAAAGGATAGGGGTGACAGGGCAGGCCCTGTAGTGGCTGAGGTCTTTTTTAACCGGGAGACATCAGATGGTGTCCATGGCTCCGTTTACTTCTGGTAAAACCCCAGTAGCCTACCGGATACCGCAAGGCTCAGCGATTAGCCCCATACTTTTTAATGTCTACCTTCAGCCGCTGTTTCCTATTATTAGATCATTTGGAGTCGATTTAATTAACTATGCTGACGACACTCAGTTGGCCTTCTCCTTGGAAGGTAAACATGCAGTATCTATGGAAACTTTCCAACAGTGTATGCGTAGCACCGCCAGCTGGCTCCGGGAAAATTCTCTACAGTTTAACAGTAGCAAAACTGAGGTAGTATACTGCTCCTCTGCTACGCTGTCCAACTATATTCCTTTTGAGTTGAGACTAACCCCGGAGGAGAAACCATTGACACAAGTTAGCTCAGTACGCAATCTGGGGGTCCTAATTGATGAGAATTTCCAAATGGAATCTCAGGCCAACCAGACTGCTAGGGTGTGCTTTTCCGTGCTGCGTGTGCTGCGCCAGCTGCTCCAACCAATACCGGAAGAATTGCGTCCAATGGTGATGAGAAGCATGGTGCTTAGCAGGCTGGACTACTGCAACTCCCTATATCTGGGAGCTCCACAATATATTTTCCAGGGGTTGCAGAGAGTCCAGTCTGCAGCAGCAAAAACAGCATTAAACAGGCAGCGCAGCGCCTCATCTACACAAGCTCTGAGGGAACTTCACTGGCTGCCTATCAAGGTAAGGGTTCAATATAAGGCATTGTGCTTGGTTCACCCCCTGCAAGAAAAATGTTCCTGGTACCAATCAAAAAGACAGCTTCGCTCCTCAAATGCCAGCTTGTTGGTAACTCCGACATTCAAACGATCTAGGATGGGAGGTAGGGCCTTTAGTGTGACTGCTGCCCTCCTCTGGAACAAACTTCCTCTGAATATTAGACAAATAGACTCCTTGTCTGAGTTCAGCAAGAGCATTAAAACATGGCTCTTCCCTCGGGTCTGATCCTTCTTCTTTTAAGAGTGCCTGAAGCCAGTTGCTGAATGGTCTTTTTTTTTCAGACGAAGCGCCAGGATACCGTAGGGTGACAGTTTGCGCTATATAAGAACTCCTTCCATTCCATTCCATCTGCCTTTTTGTAGTAATCAGGGCAGGGTAAAAGTGAAATTGAGCAGTTGCCCGTGATGATCATGTAACAGACTATGGCCAGTGCCACTGGTAATGGAAAAATACAATGATTGTGTAGTCAGCTTCACCACCTGCAGACAGTAGTCAATAAAACTAACGTGAGTCTGCTTCAGGAGTATGTTTGTCTTGAGCGCAAGCTGACTGGCCACAACAAGGTTACGTAATTTCGCTAAACAAGAGGAAAGAAGAAGACTGGTGTACTGTGTACTCGAGTCCATAGTCCTAGTATAATGCCTGAAACTCCCACAAATGTTAGAGGTCGAGGAAGTGGGAGGATAGATGCATACCACAAATGTTATCTACTGTGCTTGCTAGTGCTACTGTGCCAATCTGTGTCGAATTAATTTGTCTTACTGTTTTGCTAAGAGTATATTGTTAGTTTGTTACAATACACTTTTTTCTCCTTGATATAGCTACTCCTTCTCAACCCAAATCCTAACCCGGCAGGAAGGAGTTGGCAGCCAGGTAGCTCTGGCGGAAAAGGAGGAAGAGGCAGCAGCAGCTGCAACCTCTTCCAATGCCCCAGGCCCCAGCCAGGCCCCCCCCTGCCCTCGAGTGGTACGGCGCCGCTGTCTGGCAGCCACCCACTTCCACACTTCATCCAGCACTGCCGCCCCCCCTGCGGATGCAATTACAGGAAATTCCTGCGCCGCAACGTCCTCCAATATGCCCCCCTAGAGGAACGGATAAAGGTCGTGGAGAAGCGACTAGCCCGCCAATACAGACCCTGTTGAATTGCCACATTTTTA